>NW_028122485.1:0-89000 GCF_965194805.1 Balaenoptera borealis | reverse complement strand
CAGCTCCTTTCTGTTCTCATTATTGGCTGTTACCCCTTTACCTCTCACCAGCAGGTAGAGGGGACACAGTTCTTTAAAACCCCTTCAGCATTTATTGTTTGTAGACTTTTTGCTGATGGTCAGTCGACTGGTGTAAGTTGAAACTTTTTGTAGATTAGATTGCATGGGGCTACCACTCCCTGAGATTGAGCTTTTATCCATTTTCCTTTTTTTTTTAAAAGAGCGTGAGTAAAACTTAACTCTTCATACTCTCTTTTTGAAACATTTGCCTGTTTTGAATTTTTTTGTCCATTCCCTACTTCAGCACAATATTTTAGGGCAGGTGTCCTTTACAGCCGTGAGTCCTTGTGAATGTTAAGTGACCATTAGCTGTGAGTTTAAAGCTGCTCTTGCCGGAAACGGCCACAAGGTGGCAGCATTTCTCCTTTACCAAATTTGGTAACTGGGGAAACAGAGCCTTAATGGAAGTGGTGTTCTAGGTTGTAAATTCGAATGGAATGTGCCAGGAAAAAAGCCCTTTAAGTTTATGTCTCATTACTTCTTGTTCATATTTGTAATTTACTTTTTTATTTTTGATCCCAGCAAATTTGATTACAATGGTTTGTTTGTTCTAAGTGTGCAAGATGTGGTTCTTTCACACATATACGTGTATCAATTCTTCCTCTCATCCTTTTCCCATGTAGGTTATGACACAATGTTGAGTAGTCTTCTCCTGGTCTTCCGTACGTCTTTGGTGGTTATATATTTCACATGGTTTGTATATCTCTGTTAACCCCAATATGGTAATGTATCCAATCCTCATCCCTTTCTATTTGGTGGACCGTAAGTTTTTTTAATGAATCTGTGATTGCCTTTCTCTGTGGAAATATCTTCATTGGTATCAATTTTTAAGTAACTCCTAAAAGTGATATGATAGGATATGTGTCTTTTGCTTTCTCACTTACTACAGGTTGCGTGATTATGTCTAGACACATCTATGGTGCTGCTAATGGCATTGTTTCATTTTTTTCACTAGCGAATATTCCATCTGTACATGGAGGAGTTCTTCTTTGTCCACCCATCTGTTGGTGGAGTTTTTGGTTACTTCCATATCTTGGCTATTGTAAGACTGTGCAATGCAGATTTGCCTGCCTGTGTCTTTCCAATTCTCTCTTCTTAGATTATAGGTCGGGGAGTGGGCCTGCTGGATCATATGGTAGCTCAATGTTTACCTTTTTAAGGCGCCTCCTTTCTGCTCTCATTCGTGGCCCTTTGCAAGTTACGTCCCACTTGAAGTTGAGGGTATGCATTTCTCCACAACACCTTCAGCATTTATTGTTTGTCGTTTTCTTGCTGATGGTTATTCTGACAAGTGTGAGCTGATACCTCTTTGTGGTTGAATTCGCATGTGCCTCATAATCCGTTGAAATTGACCTTTAAGGCATGTCCTTTTTATTTTTCAAGCTGTGATTACCCCTTAGTTCTTTAAAGTGTTCTCTTAAAGTATGTGTCCCATTTTGAAATGTTTTGGCCATTACCTCCCTCAAGACATTTTGAGGGCAGGTTTCATTTACAGTTCTGCAGTACTTGTTCCTATGAAATGACCATTAGCACAGGCTTTAAAGCTGCTTTTGCAGCTAACTGCCAGAGGGTGGCAGCCTTTCTATGTTCCCCACCCAAGTAACTAGGGAAAATTCCTTGCGGCCTGTGGTGTTTCTCGGTTATAAATTAGAGTGGAGTGTGCCCGGAGAAACCCACACAAGCTGATGTCTCCTTACTTTTGTTGGATTTTTAAATTTAATTTTTATATTTTATTGGAGAAATTTTCCACTGAGTACGTGGAGCACTTCTACTTTGTGCATTCCTCGGTTGATGTACATTTTCATTGCTTCCAAGTGTTGGCTATGGTAAATATCGTTGGAGTGCAGGATTGCCAGCCTGTGACTTTTGGATTCTCATTTTCTCAGGTGATAGGCCCAGCAGTGGGTGTGATTGATTGACTGGTAGCACCGTGTTTCCCTTTTCAAAGCACCTTCTTTGTGTTTTCATTAGTGGCTCTTACCACGTCCCCCTTAGAATCGAGGGTACGCATTTCTCCACAATCGATTTAGCATTTATTGTTTGCAGCCTTTCTGCTAATGGCCCTACTGGCTGCTGTGAGCTGATAGGGTTTTGTAATTTGGGATTGCATGTCTTTGAAAATTCGTAAAACTCATCATTTTTCTCCGCCGTTTTCTTTTCTGTTAAAAAAAGGAAACAATTGGGAGTACAATATAACTCTTGAAATTGTCTTCTTGGAAGGTTGCCCTCTTTTGAATTTTTTGGTCGATTTTCCACGCCAGAATTTTTTTAGAGAGCAGGTGTCATTTCCCGAACTTCAAGTTTGGTGAATATTTAGGGACCTTTAGCAATGGGTTTAAAGCTGCTGTTGTGGGAAGTGGCCTCAAGGAGGCAGCATTTCTCCTTTCCCAAATCTGAGTACTAGGGCAGCAGAGCCTTTCTGGAAGTCGTGTTCCTAGGTTGTAAATTACATTGGACTGTGCATGGAGAAACCCCCATAAGTTTATGTCTCATTATTTCTTCTTGGTTTTTAAAAGTGTTTTAATTGGGGTAAAGCTTAGAATATTGTTTCTCCTAGGTGTACACAATCTGGTTCATTTGTACATTAAAAATGTCTATTCACGTAAAGATCCTCTTCCCACGTAAAATGTTACAGTGGGTTCCGCAGACCTCCCTTGCTATATGGTCGGTCTTTTTGAGATATGTATATAATATGTGTTTGTATACATATAGTAACACTAATCTTAATTTATCCATTCCCCCCACCTTTCCTCTGAGATGAGCATAGTTTGTTTTCTAAGTCTGTGAGTGTCTTTCTCTGTGGAAATATGTTCATTTGTGTCAGTTATTAGATAACGCCTATAAGTGATATCATAGAATATAGGTCTTTTACTTTCCGACTTACCTCCTGTTTCGTGATTATCTCCAGACTCATTTGTGGTGCCTCAGAGAGCAATGGTTCATTGTTTTCCATGGCTAATATTCCATTGCGTACATGGACCACTGCTTCTTTATCCATTCACCTCTTGTTGGATATTTTGATTGCTTCACTGTCTTGGCTATTGTGAATAAGGCTGCACTGCAGCTTTTGCGGCCTGTGTCTTCTCGATTCTTGTCTTCTCAGGTGAGAGGTCCATTGGTGCGCCTGCT
The DNA here is from genome assembly GCF_965194805.1 of Balaenoptera borealis. Classification (NCBI taxonomy): domain Eukaryota; kingdom Metazoa; phylum Chordata; class Mammalia; order Artiodactyla; family Balaenopteridae; genus Balaenoptera; species Balaenoptera borealis. Next base: position 85,811 of record NW_028122485.1, on the reverse strand, counting down.
GGATTGAATGGTACCTCCGTTTTTACTTTTAAACACAGCTCCTTGCTGTTCTCATTATTGGCTGTTACCCCTTTACGTCTCACCAGCAGGTAGAGGGGACACAGTTCTTTAAAACCCCTTCAGCATTTATTGTTTGTAGACTTTTTGCTGATGGTCAGTCGACTGGTGTAAGTTGAAAGTTTTTGTAGATTAGATTGCATGGGTCTAACACTCCCTGAGGTTGAGCTTTTATCCATTTTCCTTGTTTTTTGAACGAGCGTGAGTAAAACTTAACTCTTCATACTCTTCTTGAAACATTTCCCTGTTTTGAATTTTTTTGTCCATTCCCTACTTCAGCACAATTTTTTAGGGCAGGTGTCCTTTATAGCCGTGAGTCCTTGTGAATGTTAAGTGACCATTAGCTGTGAGTTTAAAGCTGCTCTTGCAGGAAACGGCCACAAGGTGGCAGCATTTCTCCTTTACCAAATTTGGTAACTGGGGAAACAGAGTCTTAATGGAAGTGGTGTTCTAGGTTGTAAATTCAAATGGAATGTGCCAGGAGAAAAGCCCTTTAAGTTTATGTCTCATTACTTCTTGTTCATATTTGTAATTTACTTTTTAGCTTTGATCCCAGCAAATTTGATTACAATGGTTTGTTTGTTCTAGGTGTGCAAGATGTGGTTCTTTCACACATATACGTGTATCTATTCTTCCTCGCATCCTTTTCCCATGTAGGTTATGACACAATGTTGAGTAGTCTTCTCCTGGTCTTCCGTACGTCTTTGGTGGTTATATATTTCACATGGTTTGTATATCTCTGTTAACCCCAATATGGTAATGTATCCAATCCTCATCCCTTTCTATTTGGTGGACCGTAAGTTTTTTTAATGAATCTGTGATTGCCTTTCTCTGTGGAAATATCTTCATTGGTATCAATTTTTAAGTAACTCCTAAAAGTGATATGATAGGATATGTGTCTTTTGCTTTCTCACTTACTACAGGTTGCGTGATTATGTCTAGACACATCTATGGTGCTGCTAATGGCATTGTTTCATTTTTTTCACTAGCGAATATTCCATCTGTACATGGAGGAGTTCTTCTTTGTCCACCCATCTGTTGGTGGAGTTTTTGGTTACTTCCATATCTTGGGTATTGTATGAGTGTGCAATGCAGATTTGCCTGCCTGTGTCTTTCCAATTCTCTCTTCTTAGATTATAGGTCGGGGAGTGGGCCTACTGGATCATATGGTAGCTCAGTGTTTACCTATTTAAGGCACCTCCATTCTGCTCTCATTCGTGGCCCTTTGCAAGTTACGTCCCACTTGAAGTTGAGGGTATGCATTTCTCCACAACACCTTCAGCATTTATTGTTTGTCGTTTTCTTGCTGATGGTTATTCTGACAAGTGTGAGCTGATACCTCTTTGTGGTTGAATTCGCATGTGCCTCATAATCCGTTGAAATTGACCTTTAAGGCATGTCCTTTTTATTTTTCAAGCTGTGATTACCCCTTAGTTCTTCAAAGTGTTCTCTTAAAGTATGTGTCCCATTTTGAAATGTTTTGGCCATTACCTCCCTCAAGACATTTTGAGGGCAGGTTTCATTTACAGTTCTGCAGTACTTGTTCCTATGAAATGACCATTAGCACAGGCTTTAAAGCTGCTTTTGCAGCTAACTGCCAGAGGGTGGCAGCCTTTCTATGTTCCCCACCCTGGTAACTAGGGAAAAGCCCTTGCGGCCTGTGGTGTTTCTCGGTTATAAATTAGAGTGGAGTGTGCCCGGACAAACCCACACAAGCTGATGTCTCCTTACTTTGGTTGGATTTTTAAATTTAATTTTTATTTTTTATTGGAGTAATTTTCCACTGAGTACGTGGACCACTTCTACTTTGTGCATTCCTCGGTTGATGGAGATTTTCATTGCTTCCAAGTGTTGGCTATGGTAAATATCGTTGGAGTGCAGGATTGCCAGCCTGTGACTTTTGGATTCTCATTTTCTCAGGTGATAGGCCCAGCAGTGGGTGTGATTGATTGACTGGTAGCACCGTGTTTCCCTTTTCAAAGCACCTTCTTTGTGTTTTCATTAGTGGCTCTTACCACGTCCCCCTTAGAATCGAGGGTACGCATTTCTCCACAATCGATTTAGCATTTATTGTTTGCAGCCTTTCTGCTAATGGCCCTACTGGCTGCTGTGAGCTGATAGGGTTTTGTAATTTGGGATTGCATGTCTTTGAAAATTCGTAAAACTCATCATTTTTCTCCGCCGTTTTCTTTTCTGTTAAAAAAAGGAAACAATTGGGAGTACAATATAACTCTTGAAATTGTCTTCTTGGAAGGTTGCCCTCTTTTGAATTTTTTGGTCGATTTTCCACGCCAGAGTTGTTTTAGAGATCAGGTGTCATTTCCCGAAGTGCAAGTTTGGTGAATATGTAGTGACCTTTAGCAATGGGTTTAAAGCTGCTGTTGTGGGAAATGGCCTCAAGGAGGCAGCATTTCTCCATTCCCAAATCTGGGTACTAGGGCAGCAGAGCCTTTCTGGAAGTCGTGTTCCTAGGTTGTAAATTACATTGGACTGTGCATGGAGAAACCCCCATAAGTTTATGTCTCATTATTTCTTCCTGGTTTTTAAAAGTGTTTTAATTGGGGTAAAGCTTAGAATATTGTTTGTCCTAGGTGTACGCAATCTGGTTCATTTGGACATTTTATATGTCTATTCAAGTACAGACCCTCTTCCCATGTAAAATATTACAGAGGGTTCCGCAGACCTCCCTTGCTATATGGTCGGTCTTTTTGAGATACGTATATAACCTGTGTTTGTATACATATAGTAACACTAATCTTAATTTATCCATTCCCCCCACCTTTCCTTTGAGATGAGCATAGTTTGTTTTCTAAGTCTGTGAGTGTCTTTCTCTGTGGAAATATGTTCATTTGTGTCAGTTATTAGATAACGCCTATAAGTGATATCATAGAATATAGGTCTTTTACTTTCCGACTTACCTCATGTTTCGTGATTATCTCCAGACTCATTTGTGGTGCCTCAGAGAGCAATGGTTCATTGTTTTCCATGGCTAATATTCCATTGTGTACATGGACCACTTCTTCTTTATCCGTTCACCTCTTGTTGGATATTTTGATTGCTTCACTGTCTTGGCTATTGTGAATAAGGCTGCACTGCAGCTTTTGCGGCCTGTGTCTTCTCGATTCTTGTCTTCTCAGGTGAGAGGTCCATTGGTGCGCCTGCTGGATTGAATGGTACCTCCGTTTTTACTTTTAAACACAGCTCCTTGCTGTTCTCATTATTGGCTGTTACCCCTTTACGTCTCACCAGCAGGTAGAGGGGACACAGTTCTTTAAAACCCCTTCAGCATTTATTGTTTGTAGACTTTTTGCTGATGGTCAGTCGACTGGTGTAAGTTGAAAGTTTTTGTAGATTAGATTGCATGGGTCTAACACTCCCTGAGGTTGAGCTTTTATCCATTTTCCTTGTTTTTTGAACGAGCGTGAGTAAAACTTAACTCTTCATACTCTTCTTGAAACATTTCCCTGTTTTGAATTTTTTTGTCCATTCCCTACTTCAGCAGAATTTTTTAGGGCAGGTGTCCTTTACAGCCGTGAGTCCTTGTGAATGTTAAGTGACCATTAGCTGTGAGTTTAAAGCTGCTCTTGCAGGAAACGGCCACAAGGTGGCAGCATTTCTCCTTTACCAAATTTGGTAACTGGGGAAACAGAGTCTTAATGGAAGTGGTGTTCTAGGTTGTAAATTCAAATGGAATGTGCCAGGAGAAAAGCCCTTTAAGTTTATGTCTCATTACTTCTTGTTCATATTTGTAATTTACTTTTTAGCTTTGATCCCAGCAAATTTGATTACAATGGTTTGTTTGTTCTAGGTGTGCAAGATGTGGTTCTTTCACACATATACGTGTATCTATTCTTCCTCGCATCCTTTTCCCATGTAGGTTATGACACAATGTTGAGTAGTCTTCTCCTGGTCTTCCGTACGTCTTTGGTGGTTATATATTTCACATGGTTTGTATATCTCTGTTAACCCCAATATGGTAATGTATCCAATCCTCATCCCTTTCTATTTGGTGGACCGTAAGTTTTTTTAATGAATCTGTGATTGCCTTTCTCTGTGGAAATATCTTCATTGGTATCAATTTTTAAGTAACTCCTAAAAGTGATATGATAGGATATGTGTCTTTTGCTTTCTCACTTACTACAGGTTGCGTGATTATGTCTAGACACATCTATGGTGCTGCTAATGGCATTGTTTCATTTTTTTCACTAGCGAATATTCCATCTGTACATGGAGGAGTTCTTCTTTGTCCACCCATCTGTTGGTGGAGTTTTTGGTTACTTCCATATCTTGGGTATTGTATGAGTGTGCAATGCAGATTTGCCTGCCTGTGTCTTTCCAATTCTCTCTTCTTAGATTATAGGTCGGGGAGTGGGCCTACTGGATCATATGGTAGCTCAGTGTTTACCTATTTAAGGCACCTCCATTCTGCTCTCATTCGTGGCCCTTTGCAAGTTACGTCCCACTTGAAGTTGAGGGTATGCATTTCTCCACAACACCTTCAGCATTTATTGTTTGTCGTTTTCTTGCTGATGGTTATTCTGACAAGTGTGAGCTGATACCTCTTTGTGGTTGAATTCGCATGTGCCTCATAATCCGTTGAAATTGACCTTTAAGGCATGTCCTTTTTATTTTTCAAGCTGTGATTACCCCTTAGTTCTTCAAAGTGTTCTCTTAAAGTATGTGTCCCATTTTGAAATGTTTTGGCCATTACCTCCCTCAAGACATTTTGAGGGCAGGTTTCATTTACAGTTCTGCAGTACTTGTTCCTATGAAATGACCATTAGCACAGGCTTTAAAGCTGCTTTTGCAGCTAACTGCCAGAGGGTGGCAGCCTTTCTATGTTCCCCACCCTGGTAACTAGGGAAAAGCCCTTGCGGCCTGTGGTGTTTCTCGGTTATAAATTAGAGTGGAGTGTGCCCGGACAAACCCACACAAGCTGATGTCTCCTTACTTTGGTTGGATTTTTAAATTTAATTTTTATTTTTTATTGGAGTAATTTTCCACTGAGTACGTGGACCACTTCTACTTTGTGCATTCCTCGGTTGATGGAGATTTTCATTGCTTCCAAGTGTTGGCTATGGTAAATATCGTTGGAGTGCAGGATTGCCAGCCTGTGACTTTTGGATTCTCATTTTCTCAGGTGATAGGCCCAGCAGTGGGTGTGATTGATTGACTGGTAGCACCGTGTTTCCCTTTTCAAAGCACCTTCTTTGTGTTTTCATTAGTGGCTCTTACCACGTCCCCCTTAGAATCGAGGGTACGCATTTCTCCACAATCGATTTAGCATTTATTGTTTGCAGCCTTTCTGCTAATGGCCCTACTGGCTGCTGTGAGCTGATAGGGTTTTGTAATTTGGGATTGCATGTCTTTGAAAATTCGTAAAACTCATCATTTTTCTCCGCCGTTTTCTTTTCTGTTAAAAAAAGGAAACAATTGGGAGTACAATATAACTCTTGAAATTGTCTTCTTGGAAGGTTGCCCTCTTTTGAATTTTTTGGTCGATTTTCCACGCCAGAGTTGTTTTAGAGATCAGGTGTCATTTCCCGAAGTGCAAGTTTGGTGAATATGTAGTGACCTTTAGCAATGGGTTTAAAGCTGCTGTTGTGGGAAATGGCCTCAAGGAGGCAGCATTTCTCCATTCCCAAATCTGGGTACTAGGGCAGCAGAGCCTTTCTGGAAGTCGTGTTCCTAGGTTGTAAATTACATTGGACTGTGCATGGAGAAACCCCCATAAGTTTATGTCTCATTATTTCTTCCTGGTTTTTAAAAGTGTTTTAATTGGGGTAAAGCTTAGAATATTGTTTGTCCTAGGTGTACGCAATCTGGTTCATTTGGACATTTTATATGTCTATTCAAGTACAGACCCTCTTCCCATGTAAAATATTACAGAGGGTTCCGCAGACCTCCCTTGCTATATGGTCGGTCTTTTTGAGATACGTATATAACCTGTGTTTGTATACATATAGTAACACTAATCTTAATTTATCCATTCCCCCCACCTTTCCTTTGAGATGAGCATAGTTTGTTTTCTAAGTCTGTGAGTGTCTTTCTCTGTGGAAATATGTTCATTTGTGTCAGTTATTAGATAACGCCTATAAGTGATATCATAGAATATAGGTCTTTTACTTTCCGACTTACCTCATGTTTCGTGATTATCTCCAGACTCATTTGTGGTGCCTCAGAGAGCAATGGTTCATTGTTTTCCATGGCTAATATTCCATTGTGTACATGGACCACTTCTTCTTTATCCGTTCACCTCTTGTTGGATATTTTGATTGCTTCACTGTCTTGGCTATTGTGAATAAGGCTGCACTGCAGCTTTTGCGGCCTGTGTCTTCTCGATTCTTGTCTTCTCAGGTGAGAGGTCCATTGGTGCGCCTGCTGGATTGAATGGTACCTCCGTTTTTACTTTTAAACACAGCTCCTTGCTGTTCTCATTATTGGCTGTTACCCCTTTACGTCTCACCAGCAGGTAGAGGGGACACAGTTCTTTAAAACCCCTTCAGCATTTATTGTTTGTAGACTTTTTGCTGATGGTCAGTCGACTGGTGTAAGTTGAAAGTTTTTGTAGATTAGATTGCATGGGTCTAACACTCCCTGAGGTTGAGCTTTTATCCATTTTCCTTGTTTTTTGAACGAGCGTGAGTAAAACTTAACTCTTCATACTCTTCTTGAAACATTTCCCTGTTTTGAATTTTTTTGTCCATTCCCTACTTCAGCAGAATTTTTTAGGGCAGGTGTCCTTTACAGCCGTGAGTCCTTGTGAATGTTAAGTGACCATTAGCTGTGAGTTTAAAGCTGCTCTTGCAGGAAACGGCCACAAGGTGGCAGCATTTCTCCTTTACCAAATTTGGTAACTGGGGAAACAGAGTCTTAATGGAAGTGGTGTTCTAGGTTGTAAATTCAAATGGAATGTGCCAGGAGAAAAGCCCTTTAAGTTTATGTCTCATTACTTCTTGTTCATATTTGTAATTTACTTTTTAGCTTTGATCCCAGCAAATTTGATTACAATGGTTTGTTTGTTCTAGGTGTGCAAGATGTGGTTCTTTCACACATATACGTGTATCTATTCTTCCTCGCATCCTTTTCCCATGTAGGTTATGACACAATGTTGAGTAGTCTTCTCCTGGTCTTCCGTACGTCTTTGGTGGTTATATATTTCACATGGTTTGTATATCTCTGTTAACCCCAATATGGTAATGTATCCAATCCTCATCCCTTTCTATTTGGTGGACCGTAAGTTTTTTTAATGAATCTGTGATTGCCTTTCTCTGTGGAAATATCTTCATTGGTATCAATTTTTAAGTAACTCCTAAAAGTGATATGATAGGATATGTGTCTTTTGCTTTCTCACTTACTACAGGTTGCGTGATTATGTCTAGACACATCTATGGTGCTGCTAATGGCATTGTTTCATTTTTTTCACTAGCGAATATTCCATCTGTACATGGAGGAGTTCTTCTTTGTCCACCCATCTGTTGGTGGAGTTTTTGGTTACTTCCATATCTTGGGTATTGTATGAGTGTGCAATGCAGATTTGCCTGCCTGTGTCTTTCCAATTCTCTCTTCTTAGATTATAGGTCGGGGAGTGGGCCTACTGGATCATATGGTAGCTCAGTGTTTACCTATTTAAGGCACCTCCATTCTGCTCTCATTCGTGGCCCTTTGCAAGTTACGTCCCACTTGAAGTTGAGGGTATGCATTTCTCCACAACACCTTCAGCATTTATTGTTTGTCGTTTTCTTGCTGATGGTTATTCTGACAAGTGTGAGCTGATACCTCTTTGTGGTTGAATTCGCATGTGCCTCATAATCCGTTGAAATTGACCTTTAAGGCATGTCCTTTTTATTTTTCAAGCTGTGATTACCCCTTAGTTCTTCAAAGTGTTCTCTTAAAGTATGTGTCCCATTTTGAAATGTTTTGGCCATTACCTCCCTCAAGACATTTTGAGGGCAGGTTTCATTTACAGTTCTGCAGTACTTGTTCCTATGAAATGACCATTAGCACAGGCTTTAAAGCTGCTTTTGCAGCTAACTGCCAGAGGGTGGCAGCCTTTCTATGTTCCCCACCCTGGTAACTAGGGAAAAGCCCTTGCGGCCTGTGGTGTTTCTCGGTTATAAATTAGAGTGGAGTGTGCCCGGACAAACCCACACAAGCTGATGTCTCCTTACTTTGGTTGGATTTTTAAATTTAATTTTTATTTTTTATTGGAGTAATTTTCCACTGAGTACGTGGACCACTTCTACTTTGTGCATTCCTCGGTTGATGGAGATTTTCATTGCTTCCAAGTGTTGGCTATGGTAAATATCGTTGGAGTGCAGGATTGCCAGCCTGTGACTTTTGGATTCTCATTTTCTCAGGTGATAGGCCCAGCAGTGGGTGTGATTGATTGACTGGTAGCACCGTGTTTCCCTTTTCAAAGCACCTTCTTTGTGTTTTCATTAGTGGCTCTTACCACGTCCCCCTTAGAATCGAGGGTACGCATTTCTCCACAATCGATTTAGCATTTATTGTTTGCAGCCTTTCTGCTAATGGCCCTACTGGCTGCTGTGAGCTGATAGGGTTTTGTAATTTGGGATTGCATGTCTTTGAAAATTCGTAAAACTCATCATTTTTCTCCGCCGTTTTCTTTTCTGTTAAAAAAAGGAAACAATTGGGAGTACAATATAACTCTTGAAATTGTCTTCTTGGAAGGTTGCCCTCTTTTGAATTTTTTGGTCGATTTTCCACGCCAGAGTTGTTTTAGAGATCAGGTGTCATTTCCCGAAGTGCAAGTTTGGTGAATATGTAGTGACCTTTAGCAATGGGTTTAAAGCTGCTGTTGTGGGAAATGGCCTCAAGGAGGCAGCATTTCTCCATTCCCAAATCTGGGTACTAGGGCAGCAGAGCCTTTCTGGAAGTCGTGTTCCTAGGTTGTAAATTACATTGGACTGTGCATGGAGAAACCCCCATAAGTTTATGTCTCATTATTTCTTCCTGGTTTTTAAAAGTGTTTTAATTGGGGTAAAGCTTAGAATATTGTTTGTCCTAGGTGTACGCAATCTGGTTCATTTGGACATTTTATATGTCTATTCAAGTACAGACCCTCTTCCCATGTAAAATATTACAGAGGGTTCCGCAGACCTCCCTTGCTATATGGTCGGTCTTTTTGAGATACGTATATAACCTGTGTTTGTATACATATAGTAACACTAATCTTAATTTATCCATTCCCCCCACCTTTCCTTTGAGATGAGCATAGTTTGTTTTCTAAGTCTGTGAGTGTCTTTCTCTGTGGAAATATGTTCATTTGTGTCAGTTATTAGATAACGCCTATAAGTGATATCATAGAATATAGGTCTTTTACTTTCCGACTTACCTCATGTTTCGTGATTATCTCCAGACTCATTTGTGGTGCCTCAGAGAGCAATGGTTCATTGTTTTCCATGGCTAGTATTCCATTGTGTACATGGACCACTTCTTCTTTATCCGTTCACCTCTTGTTGGATATTTTGATTGCTTCACTGTCTTGGCTATTGTGAATAAGGCTGCACTGCAGCTTTTGCGGCCTGCGTCTTCTCGATTCTTGTCTTCTCAGGTGAGAGGTCCATTGGTGCGCCTGCTGGATTGAATGGTACCTCCATTTTTACTTTTAAACACAGCTCCTTTCTGTTCTCATTATTGGCTGTTACCCCTTTACCTCTCACCAGCAGGTAGAGGGGACACAGTTCTTTAAAACCCCTTCAGCATTTATTGTTTGTAGACTTTTTGCTGATGGTCAGTCGACTGGTGTAAGTTGAAACTTTTTGTAGATTAGATTGCATGGGGCTACCACTCCCTGAGATTGAGCTTTTATCCATTTTCCTTTTTTTTTAAAAGAGCGTGAGTAAAACTTAACTCTTCATACTCTCTTTTTGAAACATTTGCCTGTTTTGAATTTTTTTGTCCATTCCCTACTTCAGCAGAATTTTTTAGGGCAGGTGTCCTTTACAGCCCTGAGTCCTTGTGAATGTTAAGTGACCATTAGCTGTGAGTTTAAAGCTGCTCTTGCCGGAAATGGCCACAAGGTGGCAGCATTTCTCCTTTACCAAATTTGGTAACTGGGGAAACAGAGCCTTAATGGAAGTGGTGTTCTAGGTTGTAAATTCGAATGGAATGTGCCAGGAAAAAAGCCCTTTAAGTTTATGTCTCATTACTTCTTGTTCATATTTGTAATTTACTTTTTTATTTTTGATCCCAGCAAATTTGATTACAATGGTTTGTTTGTTCTAGGTGTGCAAGATGTGGTTCTTTCACACATATACGTGTGTCTATTCTTCCTCGCATCCTTTTCCCATGTAGGTTATGACACAATGTTGAGTAGTCTTCTCCTGGTCTTCCGTACGTCTTTGGTGGTTATATATTTCACATGGTTTGTATATCTCTGTTAACCCCAATATGGTAATGTATCCAATCCTCATCCCTTTCTATTTGGTGGACCGTAAGTTTTTTTAATGAATCTGTGATTGCCTTTCTCTGTGGAAATATCTTCATTGGTATCAATTTTTAAGTAACTCCTAAAAGTGATATGATAGGATATGTGTCTTTTGCTTTCTCACTTACTACAGGTTGCGTGATTATGTCTAGACACATCTATGGTGCTGCTAATGGCATTGTTTCATTTTTTTTCACTAGCGAATATTCCATCTGTACATGGAGGAGTTCTTCTTTGTCCACCCATCTGTTGGTGGAGTTTTTGGTTACTTCCATATCTTGGCTATTGTAAGACTGTGCAATGCAGATTTGCCTGCCTGTGTCTTTCCAATTCTCTCTTCTTAGATTATAGGTCGGGGAGTGGGCCTGCTGGATCATATGGTAGCTCAATGTTTACCTTTTTAAGGCGCCTCCTTTCTGCTCTCATTCGTGGCCCTTTGCAAGTTACGTCCCACTTGAAGTTGAGGGTATGCATTTCTCCACAACACCTTCAGCATTTATTGTTTGTCGTTTTCTTGCTGATGGTTATTCTGACAAGTGTGAGCTGATACCTCTTTGTGGTTGAATTCGCATGTGCCTCATAATCCGTTGAAATTGACCTTTAAGGCATGTCCTTTTTATTTTTCAAGCTGTGATTACCCCTTAGTTCTTTAAAGTGTTCTCTTAAAGTATGTGTCCCATTTTGAAATGTTTTGGCCATTACCTCCCTCAAGACATTTTGAGGGCAGGTTTCATTTACAGTTCTGCAGTACTTGTTCCTATGAAATGACCATTAGCACAGGCTTTAAAGCTGCTTTTGCAGCTAACTGCCAGAGGGTGGCAGCCTTTCTATGTTCCCCACCCAAGTAACTAGGGAAAATTCCTTGCGGCCTGTGGTGTTTCTCGGTTATAAATTAGAGTGGAGTGTGCCCGGAGAAACCCACACAAGCTGATGTCTCCTTACTTTTGTTGGATTTTTAAATTTAATTTTTATATTTTATTGGAGAAATTTTCCACTGAGTACGTGGAGCACTTCTACTTTGTGCATTCCTCGGTTGATGGACATTTTCATTGCTTCCAAGTGTTGGCTATGGTAAATATCGTTGGAGTGCAGGATTGCCAGCCTGTGACTTTTGGATTCTCATTTTCTCAGGTGATAGGCCCAGCAGTGGGTGTGATTGATTGACTGGTAGCACCGTGTTTCCCTTTTCAAAGCACCTTCTTTGTGTTTTCATTAGTGGCTCTTACCACGTCCCCCTTAGAATCGAGGGTACGCATTTCTCCACAATCGATTTAGCATTTACTGTTTGCAGCCTTTCTGCTAATGGCCCTACTGGCTGCTGTGAGCTGATAGGGTTTTGTAATTTGGGATTGCATGTCTTTGAAAATTCGTAAAACTCATCATTTTTCTCCGCCGTTTTCTTTTCTGTTAAAAAAAGGAAACAATTGGGAGTACAATATAACTCTTGAAATTGTCTTCTTGGAAGGTTGCCCTCTTTTGAATTTTTTGGTCGATTTTCCACGCCAGAATTTTTTTAGAGAGCAGGTGTCATTTCCCGAACTTCAAGTTTGGTGAATATTTAGGGACCTTTAGCAATGGGTTTAAAGCTGCTGTTGTGGGAAGTGGCCTCAAGGAGGCAGCATTTTTCCTTTCCCAAATCTGAGTACTAGGGCAGCAGAGCCTTTCTGGAAGTCGTGTTCCTAGGTTGTAAATTACATTGGACTGTGCATGGAGAAACCCCCATAAGTTTATGTCTCATTATTTCTTCTTGGTTTTTAAAAGTGTTTTAATTGGGGTAAAGCTTAGAATATTGTTTCTCCTAGGTGTACACAATCTGGTTCATTTGTACATTAAAAATGTCTATTCACGTAAAGATCCTCTTCCCACGTAAAATGTTACAGTGGGTTCCGCAGACCTCCCTTGCTATATGGTCGGTCTTTTTGAGATATGTATATAATATGTGTTTGTATACATATAGTAACACTAATCTTAATTTATCCATTCCCCCCACCTTTCCTCTGAGATGAGCATAGTTTGTTTTCTAAGTCTGTGAGTGTCTTTCTCTGTGGAAATATGTTCATTTGTGTCAGTTATTAGATAACGCCTATAAGTGATATCATAGAATATAGGTCTTTTACTTTCCGACTTACCTCCTGTTTCGTGATTATCTCCAGACTCATTTGTGGTGCCTCAGAGAGCAATGGTTCATTGTTTTCCATGGCTAATATTCCATTGCGTACATGGACCACTGCTTCTTTATCCATTCACCTCTTGTTGGATATTTTGATTGCTTCACTGTCTTGGCTATTGTGAATAAGGCTGCACTGCAGCTTTTGCGGCCTGTGTCTTCTCGATTCTTGTCTTCTCAGGTGAGAGGTCCATTGGTGCGCCTGCTGGATTGAATGGTACCTCCGTTTTTACTTTTAAACACAGCTCCTTGCTGTTCTCATTATTGGCTGTTACCCCTTTACGTCTCACCAGCAGGTAGAGGGGACACAGTTCTTTAAAACCCCTTCAGCATTTATTGTTTGTAGACTTTTTGCTGATGGTCAGTCGACTGGTGTAAGTTGAAAGTTTTTGTAGATTAGATTGCATGGGTCTAACACTCCCTGAGGTTGAGCTTTTCTCCATTTTCCTTGTTTTTTGAACGAGCGTGAGTAAAACTTAACTCTTCATACTCTTCTTGAAACATTTCCCTGTTTTGAATTTTTTTGTCCATTCCCTACTTCAGCAGAATTTTTTAGGGCAGGTGTCCTTTACAGCCGTGAGTCCTTGTGAATGTTAAGTGACCATTAGCTGTGAGTTTAAAGCTGCTCTTGCAGGAAACGGCCACAAGGTGGCAGCATTTCTCCTTTACCAAATTTGGTAACTGGGGAAACAGAGTCTTAATGGAAGTGGTGTTCTAGGTTGTAAATTCAAATGGAATGTGCCAGGAGAAAAGCCCTTTAAGTTTATGTCTCATTACTTCTTGTTCATATTTGTAATTTACTTTTTAGCTTTGATCCCAGCAAATTTGATTACAATGGTTTGTTTGTTCTAGGTGTGCAAGATGTGGTTCTTTCACACATATACGTGTATCTATTCTTCCTCGCATCCTTTTCCCATGTAGGTTATGACACAATGTTGAGTAGTCTTCTCCTGGTCTTCCGTACGTCTTTGGTGGTTATATATTTCACATGGTTTGTATATCTCTGTTAACCCCAATATGGTAATGTATCCAATCCTCATCCCTTTCTATTTGGTGGACCGTAAGTTTTTTTAATGAATCTGTGATTGCCTTTCTCTGTGGAAATATCTTCATTGGTATCAATTTTTAAGTAACTCCTAAAAGTGATATGATAGGATATGTGTCTTTTGCTTTCTCACTTACTACAGGTTGCGTGATTATGTCTAGACACATCTATGGTGCTGCTAATGGCATTGTTTCATTTTTTTCACTAGCGAATATTCCATCTGTACATGGAGGAGTTCTTCTTTGTCCACCCATCTGTTGGTGGAGTTTTTGGTTACTTCCATATCTTGGGTATTGTATGAGTGTGCAATGCAGATTTGCCTGCCTGTGTCTTTCCAATTCTCTCTTCTTAGATTATAGGTCGGGGAGTGGGCCTACTGGATCATATGGTAGCTCAGTGTTTACCTATTTAAGGCACCTCCATTCTGCTCTCATTCGTGGCCCTTTGCAAGTTACGTCCCACTTGAAGTTGAGGGTATGCATTTCTCCACAACACCTTCAGCATTTATTGTTTGTCGTTTTCTTGCTGATGGTTATTCTGACAAGTGTGAGCTGATACCTCTTTGTGGTTGAATTCGCATGTGCCTCATAATCCGTTGAAATTGACCTTTAAGGCATGTCCTTTTTATTTTTCAAGCTGTGATTACCCCTTAGTTCTTCAAAGTGTTCTCTTAAAGTATGTGTCCCATTTTGAAATGTTTTGGCCATTACCTCCCTCAAGACATTTTGAGGGCAGGTTTCACTTACAGTTCTGCAGTACTTGTTCCTATGAAATGACCATTAGCACAGGCTTTAAAGCTGCTTTTGCAGCTAACTGCCAGAGGGCGGCAGCCTTTCTATGTTCCCCACCCTGGTAACTAGGGAAAAGCCCTTGCGGCCTGTGGTGTTTCTCGGTTATAAATGAGAGTGGAGTGTGCCCGGACAAACCCACACAAGCTGATGTCTCCTTACTTTTGTTGGATTTTTAAATTTAATTTTTATTTTTTATTGGAGTAATTTTCCACTGAGTACGTGGACCACTTCTACTTTGTGCATTCCTCGGTTGATGGAGATTTTCATTGCTTCCAAGTGTTGGCTATGGTAAATATTGTTGGAGTGCAGGATTGCCAGCCTGTGACTTTTGGATTCTCATTTTCTCAGGTGATAGGCCCAGCAGTGGGTGTGATTGATTGACTGGTAGCACCGTGTTTCCCTTTTCAAAGCACCTTCTTTGTGTTTTCATTAGTGGCTCTTACCACGTCCCCCTTAGAATCGAGGGTACGCATTTCTCCACAGTCGATTTAGCATTTATTGTTTGCAGCCTTTCTGCTAATGGCCCTACTGGCTGCTGTGAGCTGATAGGGTTTTGTAATTTGGGATTGCATGTCTTTGAAAATTCGTAAAACTCATCATTTTTCTCCGCCGTTTTCTTTTCTGTTAAAAAAAGGAAACAATTGGGAGTACAATATAACTCTTGAAATTGTCTTCTTGGAAGGTTGCCCTCTTTTGAATTTTTTGGTCTATTTTCCACGCCAGAGTTGTTTTAGAGATCAGGTGTCATTTCCCGAAGTGCAAGTTTGGTGAATATGTAGTGACCTTTAGCAATGGGTTTAAAGCTGCTGTTGTGGGAAATGGCCTCAAGGAGGCAGCATTTCTCCATTCCCAAATCTGGGTACTAGGGCAGCAGAGCCTTTCTGGAAGTCGTGTTCCTAGGTTGTAAATTACATTGGACTGTGCATGGAGAAACCCCCATAAGTTTATGTCTCATTATTTCTTCCTGGTTTTTAAAAGTGTTTTAATTGGGGTAAAGCTTAGAATATTGTTTGTCCTAGGTGTACGCAATCTGGTTCATTTGGACATTTTATATGTCTATTCAAGTACAGACCCTCTTCCCATGTAAAATATTACAGAGGGTTCCGCAGACCTCCCTTGCTATATGGTCGGTCTTTTTGAGATACGTATATAACCTGTGTTTGTATACATATAGTAACACTAATCTTAATTTATCCATTCCCCCCACCTTTCCTTTGAGATGAGCATAGTTTGTTTTCTAAGTCTGTGAGTGTCTTTCTCTGTGGAAATATGTTCATTTGTGTCAGTTATTAGATAACGCCTATAAGTGATATCATAGAATATAGGTCTTTTACTTTCCGACTTACCTCATGTTTCGTGATTATCTCCAGACTCATTTGTGGTGCCTCAGAGAGCAATGGTTCATTGTTTTCCATGGCTAGTATTCCATTGTGTACATGGACCACTTCTTCTTTATCCGTTCACCTCTTGTTGGATATTTTGATTGCTTCACTGTCTTGGCTATTGTGAATAAGGCTGCACTGCAGCTTTTGCGGCCTGCGTCTTCTCGATTCTTGTCTTCTCAGGTGAGAGGTCCATTGGTGCGCCTGCTGGATTGAATGGTACCTCCATTTTTACTTTTAAACACAGCTCCTTTCTGTTCTCATTATTGGCTGTTACCCCTTTACCTCTCACCAGCAGGTAGAGGGGACACAGTTCTTTAAAACCCCTTCAGCATTTATTGTTTGTAGACTTTTTGCTGATGGTCAGTCGACTGGTGTAAGTTGAAACTTTTTGTAGATTAGATTGCATGGGGCTACCACTCCCTGAGATTGAGCTTTTATCCATTTTCCTTTTTTTTTTAAAAGAGCGTGAGTAAAACTTAACTCTTCATACTCTCTTTTTGAAACATTTGCCTGTTTTGAATTTTTTTGTCCATTCCCTACTTCAGCACAATTTTTTAGGGCAGGTGTCCTTTACAGCCCTGAGTCCTTGTGAATGTTAAGTGACCATTAGCTGTGAGTTTAAAGCTGCTCTTGCCGGAAACGGCCACAAGGTGGCAGCATTTCTCCTTTACCAAATTTGGTAACTGGGGAAACAGAGCCTTAATGGAAGTGGTGTTCTAGGTTGTAAATTCGAATGGAATGTGCCAGGAAAAAAGCCCTTTAAGTTTATGTCTCATTACTTCTTGTTCATATTTGTAATTTACTTTTTTATTTTTGATCCCAGCAAATTTGATTACAATGGTTTGTTTGTTCTAGGTGTGCAAGATGTGGTTCTTTCACACATATACGTGTATCTATTCTTCCTCGCATCCTTTTCCCATGTAGGTTATGACACAATGTTGAGTAGTCTTCTCCTGGTCTTCCGTACGTCTTTGGTGGTTATATATTTCACATGGTTTGTATATCTCTGTTAACCCCAATATGGTAATGTATCCAATCCTCATCCCTTTCTATTTGGTGGACCGTAAGTTTTTTTAATGAATCTGTGATTGCCTTTCTCTGTGGAAATATCTTCATTGGTATCAATTTTTAAGTAACTCCTAAAAGTGATATGATAGGATATGTGTCTTTTGCTTTCTCACTTACTACAGGTTGCGTGATTATGTCTAGACACATCTATGGTGCTGCTAATGGCATTGTTTCATTTTTTTTCACTAGCGAATATTCCATCTGTACATGGAGGAGTTCTTCTTTGTCCACCCATCTGTTGGTGGAGTTTTTGGTTACTTCCATATCTTGGCTATTGTAAGACTGTGCAATGCAGATTTGCCTGCCTGTGTCTTTCCAATTCTCTCTTCTTAGATTATAGGTCGGGGAGTGGGCCTGCTGGATCATATGGTAGCTCAATGTTTACCTTTTTAAGGCGCCTCCTTTCTGCTCTCATTCGTGGCCCTTTGCAAGTTACGTCCCACTTGAAGTTGAGGGTATGCATTTCTCCACAACACCTTCAGCATTTATTGTTTGTCGTTTTCTTGCTGATGGTTATTCTGACAAGTGTGAGCTGATACCTCTTTGTGGTTGAATTCGCATGTGCCTCATAATCCGTTGAAATTGACCTTTAAGGCATGTCCTTTTTATTTTTCAAGCTGTGATTACCCCTTAGTTCTTCAAAGTGTTCTCTTAAAGTATGTGTCCCATTTTGAAATGTTTTGGCCATTACCTCCCTCAAGACATTTTGAGGGCAGGTTTCATTTACAGTTCTGCAGTACTTGTTCCTATGAAATGACCATTAGCACAGGCTTTAAAGCTGCTTTTGCAGCTAACTGCCAGAGGGCGGCAGCCTTTCTATGTTCCCCACCCAAGTAACTAGGGAAAATTCCTTGCGGCCTGTGGTGTTTCTCGGTTATAAATTAGAGTGGAGTGTGCCCGGAGAAACCCACACAAGCTGATGTCTCCTTACTTTTGTTGGATTTTTAAATTTAATTTTTATATTTTATTGGAGAAATTTTCCACTGAGTACGTGGAGCACTTCTACTTTGTGCATTCCTCGGTTGATGGACATTTTCATTGCTTCCAAGTGTTGGCTATGGTAAATATCGTTGGAGTGCAGGATTGCCAGCCTGTGACTTTTGGATTCTCATTTTCTCAGGTGATAGGCCCAGCAGTGGGTGTGATTGATTGACTGGTAGCACCGTGTTTCCCTTTTCAAAGCACCTTCTTTGTGTTTTCATTAGTGGCTCTTACCACGTCCCCCTTAGAATCGAGGGTACGCATTTCTCCACAATCGATTTAGCATTTATTGTTTGCAGCCTTTCTGCTAATGGCCCTACTGGCTGCTGTGAGCTGATAGGGTTTTGTAATTTGGGATTGCATGTCTTTGAAAATTCGTAAAACTCATCATTTTTCTCCGCCGTTTTCTTTTCTGTTAAAAAAAGGAAACAATTGGGAGTACAATATAACTCTTGAAATTGTCTTCTTGGAAGGTTGCCCTCTTTTGAATTTTTTGGTCGATTTTCCACGCCAGAATTTTTTTAGAGAGCAGGTGTCATTTCCCGAACTTCAAGTTTGGTGAATATTTAGGGACCTTTAGCAATGGGTTTAAAGCTGCTGTTGTGGGAAGTGGCCTCAAGGAGGCAGCATTTCTCCTTTCCCAAATCTGAGTACTAGGGCAGCAGAGCCTTTCTGGAAGTCGTGTTCCTAGGTTGTAAATTACATTGGACTGTGCATGGAGAAACCCCCATAAGTTTATGTCTCATTATTTCTTCTTGGTTTTTAAAAGTGTTTTAATTGGGGTAAAGCTTAGAATATTGTTTCTCCTAGGTGTACACAATCTGGTTCATTTGTACATTAAAAATGTCTATTCACGTAAAGATCCTCTTCCCACGTAAAATGTTACAGTGGGTTCCGCAGACCTCCCTTGCTATATGGTCGGTCTTTTTGAGATATGTATATAATATGTGTTTGTATACATATAGTAACACTAATCTTAATTTATCCATTCCCCCCACCTTTCCTCTGAGATGAGCATAGTTTGTTTTCTAAGTCTGTGAGTGTCTTTCTCTGTGGAAATATGTTCATTTGTGTCAGTTATTAGATAACGCCTATAAGTGATATCATAGAATATAGGTCTTTTACTTTCCGACTTACCTCCTGTTTCGTGATTATCTCCAGACTCATTTGTGGTGCCTCAGAGAGCAATGGTTCATTGTTTTCCATGGCTAATATTCCATTGCGTACATGGACCACTGCTTCTTTATCCATTCACCTCTTGTTGGATATTTTGATTGCTTCACTGTCTTGGCTATTGTGAATAAGGCTGCACTGCAGCTTTTGCGGCCTGTGTCTTCTCGATTCTTGTCTTCTCAGGTGAGAGGTCCATTGGTGCGCCTGCTGGATTGAATGGTACCTCCGTTTTTACTTTTAAACACAGCTCCTTGCTGTTCTCATTATTGGCTGTTACCCCTTTACGTCTCACCAGCAGGTAGAGGGGACACAGTTCTTTAAAACCCCTTCAGCATTTATTGTTTGTAGACTTTTTGCTGATGGTCAGTCGACTGGTGTAAGTTGAAAGTTTTTGTAGATTAGATTGCATGGGTCTAACACTCCCTGAGGTTGAGCTTTTATCCATTTTCCTTGTTTTTTGAACGAGCGTGAGTAAAACTTAACTCTTCATACTCTTCTTGAAACATTTCCCTGTTTTGAATTTTTTTGTCCATTCCCTACTTCAGCACAATTTTTTAGGGCAGGTGTCCTTTACAGCCGTGAGTCCTTGTGAATGTTAAGTGACCATTAGCTGTGAGTTTAAAGCTGCTCTTGCAGGAAACGGCCACAAGGTGGCAGCATTTCTCCTTTACCAAATTTGGTAACTGGGGAAACAGAGTCTTAATGGAAGTGGTGTTCTAGGTTGTAAATTCAAATGGAATGTGCCAGGAGAAAAGCCCTTTAAGTTTATGTCTCATTACTTCTTGTTCATATTTGTAATTTACTTTTTAGCTTTGATCCCAGCAAATTTGATTACAATGGTTTGTTTGTTCTAGGTGTGCAAGATGTGGTTCTTTCACACATATACGTGTATCTATTCTTCCTCGCATCCTTTTCCCATGTAGGTTATGACACAATGTTGAGTAGTCTTCTCCTGGTCTTCCGTACGTCTTTGGTGGTTATATATTTCACATGGTTTGTATATCTCTGTTAACCCCAATATGGTAATGTATCCAATCCTCATCCCTTTCTATTTGGTGGACCGTAAGTTTTTTTAATGAATCTGTGATTGCCTTTCTCTGTGGAAATATCTTCATTGGTATCAATTTTTAAGTAACTCCTAAAAGTGATATGATAGGATATGTGTCTTTTGCTTTCTCACTTACTACAGGTTGCGTGATTATGTCTAGACACATCTATGGTGCTGCTAATGGCATTGTTTCATTTTTTTCACTAGCGAATATTCCATCTGTACATGGAGGAGTTCTTCTTTGTCCACCCATCTGTTGGTGGAGTTTTTGGTTACTTCCATATCTTGGGTATTGTATGAGTGTGCAATGCAGATTTGCCTGCCTGTGTCTTTCCAATTCTCTCTTCTTAGATTATAGGTCGGGGAGT
The DNA here is from genome assembly GCF_965194805.1 of Balaenoptera borealis. Lineage (NCBI taxonomy): Eukaryota > Metazoa > Chordata > Mammalia > Artiodactyla > Balaenopteridae > Balaenoptera > Balaenoptera borealis. Next base: position 65,275 of record NW_028122485.1, on the reverse strand, counting down.
GGGCCTACTGGATCATATGGTAGCTCAGTGTTTACCTATTTAAGGCACCTCCATTCTGCTCTCATTCGTGGCCCTTTGCAAGTTACGTCCCACTTGAAGTTGAGGGTATGCATTTCTCCACAACACCTTCAGCATTTATTGTTTGTCGTTTTCTTGCTGATGGTTATTCTGACAAGTGTGAGCTGATACCTCTTTGTGGTTGAATTCGCATGTGCCTCATAATCCGTTGAAATTGACCTTTAAGGCATGTCCTTTTTATTTTTCAAGCTGTGATTACCCCTTAGTTCTTCAAAGTGTTCTCTTAAAGTATGTGTCCCATTTTGAAATGTTTTGGCCATTACCTCCCTCAAGACATTTTGAGGGCAGGTTTCATTTACAGTTCTGCAGTACTTGTTCCTATGAAATGACCATTAGCACAGGCTTTAAAGCTGCTTTTGCAGCTAACTGCCAGAGGGCGGCAGCCTTTCTATGTTCCCCACCCTGGTAACTAGGGAAAAGCCCTTGCGGCCTGTGGTGTTTCTCGGTTATAAATTAGAGTGGAGTGTGCCCGGAGAAACCCACACAAGCTGATGTCTCCTTACTTTGGTTGGATTTTTAAATTTAATTTTTATTTTTTATTGGAGTAATTTTCCACTGAGTACGTGGACCACTTCTACTTTGTGCATTCCTCGGTTGATGGAGATTTTCATTGCTTCCAAGTGTTGGCTATGGTAAATATTGTTGGAGTGCAGGATTGCCAGCCTGTGACTTTTGGATTCTCATTTTCTCAGGTGATAGGCCCAGCAGTGGGTGTGATTGATTGACTGGTAGCACCGTGTTTCCCTTTTCAAAGCACCTTCTTTGTGTTTTCATTAGTGGCTCTTACCACGTCCCCCTTAGAATCGAGGGTACGCATTTCTCCACAGTCGATTTAGCATTTATTGTTTGCAGCCTTTCTGCTAATGGCCCTACTGGCTGCTGTGAGCTGATAGGGTTTTGTAATTTGGGATTGCATGTCTTTGAAAATTCGTAAAACTCATCATTTTTCTCCGCCGTTTTGTTTTCTGTTAAAAAAAGGAAACAATTGGGAGTACAATATAACTCTTGAAATTGTCTTCTTGGAAGGTTGCCATGTTTTGAATTTTTTGGTCTATTTTCCACGCCAGAGTTGTTTTAGAGATCAGGTGTCATTTCCCGAAGTGCAAGTTTGGTGAATATGTAGTGACCTTTAGCAATGGGTTTAAAGCTGCTGTTGTGGGAAATGGCCTCAAGGAGGCAGCATTTCTCCATTCCCAAATCTGGGTACTAGGGCAGCAGAGCCTTTCTGGAAGTCGTGTTCCTAGGTTGTAAATTACATTGGACTGTGCATGGAGAAACCCCCATAAGTTTATGTCTCATTATTTCTTCCTGGTTTTTAAAAGTGTTTTAATTGGGGTAAAGCTTAGAATATTGTTTGTCCTAGGTGTACGCAATCTGGTTCATTTGGACATTTTATATGTCTATTCAAGTACAGACCCTCTTCCCATGTAAAATATTACAGAGGGTTCCGCAGACCTCCCTTGCTATATGGTCGGTCTTTTTGAGATACGTATATAACCTGTGTTTGTATACATATAGTAACACTAATCTTAATTTATCCATTCCCCCCACCTTTCCTTTGAGATGAGCATAGTTTGTTTTCTAAGTCTGTGAGTGTCTTTCTCTGTGGAAATATGTTCATTTGTGTCAGTTATTAGATAACGCCTATAAGTGATATCATAGAATATAGGTCTTTTACTTTCCGACTTACCTCATGTTTCGTGATTATCTCCAGACTCATTTGTGGTGCCTCAGAGAGCAATGGTTCATTGTTTTCCATGGCTAGTATTCCATTGTGTACATGGACCACTTCTTCTTTATCCGTTCACCTCTTGTTGGATATTTTGATTGCTTCACTGTCTTGGCTATTGTGAATAAGGCTGCACTGCAGCTTTTGCGGCCTGCGTCTTCTCGATTCTTGTCTTCTCAGGTGAGAGGTCCATTGGTGCGCCTGCTGGATTGAATGGTACCTCCATTTTTACTTTTAAACACAGCTCCTTTCTGTTCTCATTATTGGCTGTTACCCCTTTACCTCTCACCAGCAGGTAGAGGGGACACAGTTCTTTAAAACCCCTTCAGCATTTATTGTTTGTAGACTTTTTGCTGATGGTCAGTCGACTGGTGTAAGTTGAAACTTTTTGTAGATTAGATTGCATGGGGCTACCACTCCCTGAGATTGAGCTTTTATCCATTTTCCTTTTTTTTTTAAAAGAGCGTGAGTAAAACTTAACTCTTCATACTCTCTTTTTGAAACATTTGCCTGTTTTGAATTTTTTTGTCCATTCCCTACTTCAGCACAATTTTTTAGGGCAGGTGTCCTTTACAGCCCTGAGTCCTTGTGAATGTTAAGTGACCATTAGCTGTGAGTTTAAAGCTGCTCTTGCCGGAAACGGCCACAAGGTGGCAGCATTTCTCCTTTACCAAATTTGGTAACTGGGGAAACAGAGCCTTAATGGAAGTGGTGTTCTAGGTTGTAAATTCGAATGGAATGTGCCAGGAAAAAAGCCCTTTAAGTTTATGTCTCATTACTTCTTGTTCATATTTGTAATTTACTTTTTTATTTTTGATCCCAGCAAATTTGATTACAATGGTTTGTTTGTTCTAAGTGTGCAAGATGTGGTTCTTTCACACATATACGTGTATCTATTCTTCCTCGCATCCTTTTCCCATGTAGGTTATGACACAATGTTGAGTAGTCTTCTCCTGGTCTTCCGTACGTCTTTGGTGGTTATATATTTCACATGGTTTGTATATCTCTGTTAACCCCAATATGGTAATGTATCCAATCCTCATCCCTTTCTATTTGGTGGACCGTAAGTTTTTTTAATGAATCTGTGATTGCCTTTCTCTGTGGAAATATCTTCATTGGTATCAATTTTTAAGTAACTCCTAAAAGTGATATGATAGGATATGTGTCTTTTGCTTTCTCACTTACTACAGGTTGCGTGATTATGTCTAGACACATCTATGGTGCTGCTAATGGCATTGTTTCATTTTTTTCACTAGCGAATATTCCATCTGTACATGGAGGAGTTCTTCTTTGTCCACCCATCTGTTGGTGGAGTTTTTGGTTACTTCCATATCTTGGCTATTGTAAGACTGTGCAATGCAGATTTGCCTGCCTGTGTCTTTCCAATTCTCTCTTCTTAGATTATAGGTCGGGGAGTGGGCCTGCTGGATCATATGGTAGCTCAATGTTTACCTTTTTAAGGTGCCTCCTTTCTGCTCTCATTCGTGGCCCTTTGCAAGTTACGTCCCACTTGAAGTTGAGGGTATGCATTTCTCCAAAACACCTTCAGCATTTATTGTTTGTCGTTTTCTTGCTGATGGTTATTCTGACAAGTGTGAGCTGATACCTCTTTGTGGTTGAATTCGCATGTGCCTCATAATCCGTTGAAATTGACCTTTAAGGCATGTCCTTTTTATTTTTCAAGCTGTGATTACCCCTTAGTTCTTCAAAGTGTTCTCTTAAAGTATGTGTCCCATTTTGAAATGTTTTGGCCATTACCTCCCTCAAGACATTTTGAGGGCAGGTTTCATTTACAGTTCTGCAGTACTTGTTCCTATGAAATGACCATTAGCACAGGCTTTAAAGCTGCTTTTGCAGCTAACTGCCAGAGGGCGGCAGCCTTTCTATGTTCCCCACCCTGGTAACTAGGGAAAAGCCCTTGCGGCCTGTGGTGTTTCTCGGTTATAAATGAGAGTGGAGTGTGCCCGGACAAACCCACACAAGCTGATGTCTCCTTACTTTGGTTGGATTTTTAAATTTAATTTTTATTTTTTATTGGAGTAATTTTCCACTGAGTACGTGGACCACTTCTACTTTGTGCATTCCTCGGTTGATGGAGATTTTCATTGCTTCCAAGTGTTGGCTATGGTAAATATTGTTGGAGTGCAGGATTGCCAGCCTGTGACTTTTGGATTCTCATTTTCTCAGGTGATAGGCCCAGCAGTGGGTGTGATTGATTGACTGGTAGCACCGTGTTTCCCTTTTCAAAGCACCTTCTTTGTGTTTTCATTAGTGGCTCTTACCACGTCCCCCTTAGAATCGAGGGTACGCATTTCTCCACAGTCGATTTAGCATTTATTGTTTGCAGCCTTTCTGCTAATGGCCCTACTGGCTGCTGTGAGCTGATAGGGTTTTGTAATTTGGGATTGCATGTCTTTGAAAATTCGTAAAACTCATCATTTTTCTCCGCCGTTTTCTTTTCTGTTAAAAAAAGGAAACAATTGGGAGTACAATATAACTCTTGAAATTGTCTTCTTGGAAGGTTGCCCTCTTTTGAATTTTTTGGTCTATTTTCCACGCCAGAGTTGTTTTAGAGATCAGGTGTCATTTCCCGAAGTGCAAGTTTGGTGAATATGTAGTGACCTTTAGCAATGGGTTTAAAGCTGCTGTTGTGGGAAATGGCCTCAAGGAGGCAGCATTTCTCCATTCCCAAATCTGGGTACTAGGGCAGCAGAGCCTTTCTGGAAGTCGTGTTCCTAGGTTGTAAATTACATTGGACTGTGCATGGAGAAACCCCCATAAGTTTATGTCTCATTATTTCTTCCTGGTTTTTAAAAGTGTTTTAATTGGGGTAAAGCTTAGAATATTGTTTGTCCTAGGTGTACGCAATCTGGTTCATTTGGACATTTTATATGTCTATTCAAGTACAGACCCTCTTCCCATGTAAAATATTACAGAGGGTTCCGCAGACCTCCCTTGCTATATGGTCGGTCTTTTTGAGATACGTATATAACCTGTGTTTGTATACATATAGTAACACTAATCTTAATTTATCCATTCCCCCCACCTTTCCTTTGAGATGAGCATAGTTTGTTTTCTAAGTCTGTGAGTGTCTTTCTCTGTGGAAATATGTTCATTTGTGTCAGTTATTAGATAACGCCTATAAGTGATATCATAGAATATAGGTCTTTTACTTTCCGACTTACCTCATGTTTCGTGATTATCTCCAGACTCATTTGTGGTGCCTCAGAGAGCAATGGTTCATTGTTTTCCATGGCTAGTATTCCATTGTGTACATGGACCACTTCTTCTTTATCCGTTCACCTCTTGTTGGATATTTTGATTGCTTCACTGTCTTGGCTATTGTGAATAAGGCTGCACTGCAGCTTTTGCGGCCTGCGTCTTCTCGATTCTTGTCTTCTCAGGTGAGAGGTCCATTGGTGCGCCTGCTGGATTGAATGGTACCTCCATTTTTACTTTTAAACACAGCTCCTTTCTGTTCTCATTATTGGCTGTTACCCCTTTACCTCTCACCAGCAGGTAGAGGGGACACAGTTCTTTAAAACCCCTTCAGCATTTATTGTTTGTAGACTTTTTGCTGATGGTCAGTCGACTGGTGTAAGTTGAAACTTTTTGTAGATTAGATTGCATGGGGCTACCACTCCCTGAGATTGAGCTTTTATCCATTTTCCTTTTTTTTTTAAAAGAGCGTGAGTAAAACTTAACTCTTCATACTCTCTTTTTGAAACATTTGCCTGTTTTGAATTTTTTTGTCCATTCCCTACTTCAGCACAATTTTTTAGGGCAGGTGTCCTTTACAGCCCTGAGTCCTTGTGAATGTTAAGTGACCATTAGCTGTGAGTTTAAAGCTGCTCTTGCCGGAAACGGCCACAAGGTGGCAGCATTTCTCCTTTACCAAATTTGGTAACTGGGGAAACAGAGCCTTAATGGAAGTGGTGTTCTAGGTTGTAAATTCGAATGGAATGTGCCAGGAAAAAAGCCCTTTAAGTTTATGTCTCATTACTTCTTGTTCATATTTGTAATTTACTTTTTTATTTTTGATCCCAGCAAATTTGATTACAATGGTTTGTTTGTTCTAAGTGTGCAAGATGTGGTTCTTTCACACATATACGTGTATCTATTCTTCCTCGCATCCTTTTCCCATGTAGGTTATGACACAATGTTGAGTAGTCTTCTCCTGGTCTTCCGTATGTCTTTGGTGGTTATATATTTCACATGGTTTGTATATCTCTGTTAACCCCAATATGGTAATGTATCCAATCCTCATCCCTTTCTATTTGGTGGACCGTAAGTTTTTTTAATGAATCTGTGATTGCCTTTCTCTGTGGAAATATCTTCATTGGTATCAATTTTTAAGTAACTCCTAAAAGTGATATGATAGGATATGTGTCTTTTGCTTTCTCACTTACTACAGGTTGCGTGATTATGTCTAGACACATCTATGGTGCTGCTAATGGCATTGTTTCATTTTTTTTCACTAGCGAATATTCCATCTGTACATGGAGGAGTTCTTCTTTGTCCACCCATCTGTTGGTGGAGTTTTTGGTTACTTCCATATCTTGGCTATTGTAAGACTGTGCAATGCAGATTTGCCTGCCTGTGTCTTTCCAATTCTCTCTTCTTAGATTATAGGTCGGGGAGTGGGCCTGCTGGATCATATGGTAGCTCAATGTTTACCTTTTTAAGGCGCCTCCTTTCTGCTCTCATTCGTGGCCCTTTGCAAGTTACGTCCCACTTGAAGTTGAGGGTATGCATTTCTCCACAACACCTTCAGCATTTATTGTTTGTCGTTTTCTTGCTGATGGTTATTCTGACAAGTGTGAGCTGATACCTCTTTGTGGTTGAATTCGCATGTGCCTCATAATCCGTTGAAATTGACCTTTAAGGCATGTCCTTTTTATTTTTCAAGCTGTGATTACCCCTTAGTTCTTCAAAGTGTTCTCTTAAAGTATGTGTCCCATTTTGAAATGTTTTGGCCATTACCTCCCTCAAGACATTTTGAGGGCAGGTTTCATTTACAGTTCTGCAGTACTTGTTCCTATGAAATGACCATTAGCACAGGCTTTAAAGCTGCTTTTGCAGCTAACTGCCAGAGGGCGGCAGCCTTTCTATGTTCCCCACCCAAGTAACTAGGGAAAATTCCTTGCGGCCTGTGGTGTTTCTCGGTTATAAATTAGAGTGGAGTGTGCCCGGAGAAACCCACACAAGCTGATGTCTCCTTACTTTTGTTGGATTTTTAAATTTAATTTTTATATTTTATTGGAGAAATTTTCCACTGAGTACGTGGAGCACTTCTACTTTGTGCATTCCTCGGTTGATGGACATTTTCATTGCTTCCAAGTGTTGGCTATGGTAAATATCGTTGGAGTGCAGGATTGCCAGCCTGTGACTTTTGGATTCTCATTTTCTCAGGTGATAGGCCCAGCAGTGGGTGTGATTGATTGACTGGTAGCACCGTGTTTCCCTTTTCAAAGCACCTTCTTTGTGTTTTCATTAGTGGCTCTTACCACGTCCCCCTTAGAATCGAGGGTACGCATTTCTCCACAGTCGATTTAGCATTTATTGTTTGCAGCCTTTCTGCTAATGGCCCTACTGGCTGCTGTGAGCTGATAGGGTTTTGTAATTTGGGATTGCATGTCTTTGAAAATTCGTAAAACTCATCATTTTTCTCCGCCGTTTTCTTTTCTGTTAAAAAAAGGAAACAATTGGGAGTACAATATAACTCTTGAAATGGTCTTCTTGGAAGGTTGCCCTCTTTTGAATTTTTTGGTCTATTTTCCACGCCAGAGTTGTTTTAGAGATCAGGTGTCATTTCCCGAAGTGCAAGTTTGGTGAATATGTAGTGACCTTTAGCAATGGGTTTAAAGCTGCTGTTGTGGGAAATGGCCTCAAGGAGGCAGCATTTCTCCATTCCCAAATCTGGGTACTAGGGCAGCAGAGCCTTTCTGGAAGTCGTGTTCCTAGGTTGTAAATTACATTGGACTGTGCATGGAGAAACCCCCATAAGTTTATGTCTCATTATTTCTTCCTGGTTTTTAAAAGTGTTTTAATTGGGGTAAAGCTTAGAATATTGTTTGTCCTAGGTGTACGCAATCTGGTTCATTTGGACATTTTATATGTCTATTCAAGTACAGACCCTCTTCCCATGTAAAATATTACAGAGGGTTCCGCAGACCTCCCTTGCTATATGGTCGGTCTTTTTGAGATACGTATATAACCTGTGTTTGTATACATATAGTAACACTAATCTTAATTTATCCATTCCCCCCACCTTTCCTTTGAGATGAGCATAGTTTGTTTTCTAAGTCTGTGAGTGTCTTTCTCTGTGGAAATATGTTCATTTGTGTCAGTTATTAGATAACGCCTATAAGTGATATCATAGAATATAGGTCTTTTACTTTCCGACTTACCTCATGTTTCGTGATTATCTCCAGACTCATTTGTGGTGCCTCAGAGAGCAATGGTTCATTGTTTTCCATGGCTAGTATTCCATTGTGTACATGGACCACTTCTTCTTTATCCGTTCACCTCTTGTTGGATATTTTGATTGCTTCACTGTCTTGGCTATTGTGAATAAGGCTGCACTGCAGCTTTTGCGGCCTGCGTCTTCTCGATTCTTGTCTTCTCAGGTGAGAGGTCCATTGGTGCGCCTGCTGGATTGAATGGTACCTCCATTTTTACTTTTAAACACAGCTCCTTTCTGTTCTCATTATTGGCTGTTACCCCTTTACCTCTCACCAGCAGGTAGAGGGGACACAGTTCTTTAAAACCCCTTCAGCATTTATTGTTTGTAGACTTTTTGCTGATGGTCAGTCGACTGGTGTAAGTTGAAACTTTTTGTAGATTAGATTGCATGGGGCTACCACTCCCTGAGATTGAGCTTTTATCCATTTTCCTTTTTTTTTTAAAAGAGCGTGAGTAAAACTTAACTCTTCATACTCTCTTTTTGAAACATTTGCCTGTTTTGAATTTTTTTGTCCATTCCCTACTTCAGCACAATTTTTTAGGGCAGGTGTCCTTTACAGCCCTGAGTCCTTGTGAATGTTAAGTGACCATTAGCTGTGAGTTTAAAGCTGCTCTTGCCGGAAACGGCCACAAGGTGGCAGCATTTCTCCTTTACCAAATTTGGTAACTGGGGAAACAGAGCCTTAATGGAAGTGGTGTTCTAGGTTGTAAATTCGAATGGAATGTGCCAGGAAAAAAGCCCTTTAAGTTTATGTCTCATTACTTCTTGTTCATATTTGTAATTTACTTTTTTATTTTTGATCCCAGCAAATTTGATTACAATGGTTTGTTTGTTCTAAGTGTGCAAGATGTGGTTCTTTCACACATATACGTGTATCTATTCTTCCTCGCATCCTTTTCCCATGTAGGTTATGACACAATGTTGAGTAGTCTTCTCCTGGTCTTCCGTACGTCTTTGGTGGTTATATATTTCACATGGTTTGTATATCTCTGTTAACCCCAATATGGTAATGTATCCAATCCTCATCCCTTTCTATTTGGTGGACCGTAAGTTTTTTTAATGAATCTGTGATTGCCTTTCTCTGTGGAAATATCTTCATTGGTATCAATTTTTAAGTAACTCCTAAAAGTGATATGATAGGATATGTGTCTTTTGCTTTCTCACTTACTACAGGTTGCGTGATTATGTCTAGACACATCTATGGTGCTGCTAATGGCATTGTTTCATTTTTTTCACTAGCGAATATTCCATCTGTACATGGAGGAGTTCTTCTTTGTCCACCCATCTGTTGGTGGAGTTTTTGGTTACTTCCATATCTTGGCTATTGTAAGACTGTGCAATGCAGATTTGCCTGCCTGTGTCTTTCCAATTCTCTCTTCTTAGATTATAGGTCGGGGAGTGGGCCTGCTGGATCATATGGTAGCTCAATGTTTACCTTTTTAAGGTGCCTCCTTTCTGCTCTCATTCGTGGCCCTTTGCAAGTTACGTCCCACTTGAAGTTGAGGGTATGCATTTCTCCAAAACACCTTCAGCATTTATTGTTTGTCGTTTTCTTGCTGATGGTTATTCTGACAAGTGTGAGCTGATACCTCTTTGTGGTTGAATTCGCATGTGCCTCATAATCCGTTGAAATTGACCTTTAAGGCATGTCCTTTTTATTTTTCAAGCTGTGATTACCCCTTAGTTCTTCAAAGTGTTCTCTTAAAGTATGTGTCCCATTTTGAAATGTTTTGGCCATTACCTCCCTCAAGACATTTTGAGGGCAGGTTTCATTTACAGTTCTGCAGTACTTGTTCCTATGAAATGACCATTAGCACAGGCTTTAAAGCTGCTTTTGCAGCTAACTGCCAGAGGGCGGCAGCCTTTCTATGTTCCCCACCCTGGTAACTAGGGAAAAGCCCTTGCGGCCTGTGGTGTTTCTCGGTTATAAATGAGAGTGGAGTGTGCCCGGACAAACCCACACAAGCTGATGTCTCCTTACTTTGGTTGGATTTTTAAATTTAATTTTTATTTTTTATTGGAGTAATTTTCCACTGAGTACGTGGACCACTTCTACTTTGTGCATTCCTCGGTTGATGGAGATTTTCATTGCTTCCAAGTGTTGGCTATGGTAAATATTGTTGGAGTGCAGGATTGCCAGCCTGTGACTTTTGGATTCTCATTTTCTCAGGTGATAGGCCCAGCAGTGGGTGTGATTGATTGACTGGTAGCACCGTGTTTCCCTTTTCAAAGCACCTTCTTTGTGTTTTCATTAGTGGCTCTTACCACGTCCCCCTTAGAATCGAGGGTACGCATTTCTCCACAGTCGATTTAGCATTTATTGTTTGCAGCCTTTCTGCTAATGGCCCTACTGGCTGCTGTGAGCTGATAGGGTTTTGTAATTTGGGATTGCATGTCTTTGAAAATTCGTAAAACTCATCATTTTTCTCCGCCGTTTTCTTTTCTGTTAAAAAAAGGAAACAATTGGGAGTACAATATAACTCTTGAAATTGTCTTCTTGGAAGGTTGCCCTCTTTTGAATTTTTTGGTCTATTTTCCACGCCAGAGTTGTTTTAGAGATCAGGTGTCATTTCCCGAAGTGCAAGTTTGGTGAATATGTAGTGACCTTTAGCAATGGGTTTAAAGCTGCTGTTGTGGGAAATGGCCTCAAGGAGGCAGCATTTCTCCATTCCCAAATCTGGGTACTAGGGCAGCAGAGCCTTTCTGGAAGTCGTGTTCCTAGGTTGTAAATTACATTGGACTGTGCATGGAGAAACCCCCATAAGTTTATGTCTCATTATTTCTTCCTGGTTTTTAAAAGTGTTTTAATTGGGGTAAAGCTTAGAATATTGTTTGTCCTAGGTGTACGCAATCTGGTTCATTTGGACATTTTATATGTCTATTCAAGTACAGACCCTCTTCCCATGTAAAATATTACAGAGGGTTCCGCAGACCTCCCTTGCTATATGGTCGGTCTTTTTGAGATACGTATATAACCTGTGTTTGTATACATATAGTAACACTAATCTTAATTTATCCATTCCCCCCACCTTTCCTTTGAGATGAGCATAGTTTGTTTTCTAAGTCTGTGAGTGTCTTTCTCTGTGGAAATATGTTCATTTGTGTCAGTTATTAGATAACGCCTATAAGTGATATCATAGAATATAGGTCTTTTACTTTCCGACTTACCTCATGTTTCGTGATTATCTCCAGACTCATTTGTGGTGCCTCAGAGAGCAATGGTTCATTGTTTTCCATGGCTAGTATTCCATTGTGTACATGGACCACTTCTTCTTTATCCGTTCACCTCTTGTTGGATATTTTGATTGCTTCACTGTCTTGGCTATTGTGAATAAGGCTGCACTGCAGCTTTTGCGGCCTGCGTCTTCTCGATTCTTGTCTTCTCAGGTGAGAGGTCCATTGGTGCGCCTGCTGGATTGAATGGTACCTCCATTTTTACTTTTAAACACAGCTCCTTTCTGTTCTCATTATTGGCTGTTACCCCTTTACCTCTCACCAGCAGGTAGAGGGGACACAGTTCTTTAAAACCCCTTCAGCATTTATTGTTTGTAGACTTTTTGCTGATGGTCAGTCGACTGGTGTAAGTTGAAACTTTTTGTAGATTAGATTGCATGGGGCTACCACTCCCTGAGATTGAGCTTTTATCCATTTTCCTTTTTTTTTTAAAAGAGCGTGAGTAAAACTTAACTCTTCATACTCTCTTTTTGAAACATTTGCCTGTTTTGAATTTTTTTGTCCATTCCCTACTTCAGCACAATTTTTTAGGGCAGGTGTCCTTTACAGCCCTGAGTCCTTGTGAATGTTAAGTGACCATTAGCTGTGAGTTTAAAGCTGCTCTTGCCGGAAACGGCCACAAGGTGGCAGCATTTCTCCTTTACCAAATTTGGTAACTGGGGAAACAGAGCCTTAATGGAAGTGGTGTTCTAGGTTGTAAATTCGAATGGAATGTGCCAGGAAAAAAGCCCTTTAAGTTTATGTCTCATTACTTCTTGTTCATATTTGTAATTTACTTTTTTATTTTTGATCCCAGCAAATTTGATTACAATGGTTTGTTTGTTCTAAGTGTGCAAGATGTGGTTCTTTCACACATATACGTGTATCTATTCTTCCTCGCATCCTTTTCCCATGTAGGTTATGACACAATGTTGAGTAGTCTTCTCCTGGTCTTCCGTATGTCTTTGGTGGTTATATATTTCACATGGTTTGTATATCTCTGTTAACCCCAATATGGTAATGTATCCAATCCTCATCCCTTTCTATTTGGTGGACCGTAAGTTTTTTTAATGAATCTGTGATTGCCTTTCTCTGTGGAAATATCTTCATTGGTATCAATTTTTAAGTAACTCCTAAAAGTGATATGATAGGATATGTGTCTTTTGCTTTCTCACTTACTACAGGTTGCGTGATTATGTCTAGACACATCTATGGTGCTGCTAATGGCATTGTTTCATTTTTTTTCACTAGCGAATATTCCATCTGTACATGGAGGAGTTCTTCTTTGTCCACCCATCTGTTGGTGGAGTTTTTGGTTACTTCCATATCTTGGCTATTGTAAGACTGTGCAATGCAGATTTGCCTGCCTGTGTCTTTCCAATTCTCTCTTCTTAGATTATAGGTCGGGGAGTGGGCCTGCTGGATCATATGGTAGCTCAATGTTTACCTTTTTAAGGCGCCTCCTTTCTGCTCTCATTCGTGGCCCTTTGCAAGTTACGTCCCACTTGAAGTTGAGGGTATGCATTTCTCCACAACACCTTCAGCATTTATTGTTTGTCGTTTTCTTGCTGATGGTTATTCTGACAAGTGTGAGCTGATACCTCTTTGTGGTTGAATTCGCATGTGCCTCATAATCCGTTGAAATTGACCTTTAAGGCATGTCCTTTTTATTTTTCAAGCTGTGATTACCCCTTAGTTCTTCAAAGTGTTCTCTTAAAGTATGTGTCCCATTTTGAAATGTTTTGGCCATTACCTCCCTCAAGACATTTTGAGGGCAGGTTTCATTTACAGTTCTGCAGTACTTGTTCCTATGAAATGACCATTAGCACAGGCTTTAAAGCTGCTTTTGCAGCTAACTGCCAGAGGGCGGCAGCCTTTCTATGTTCCCCACCCAAGTAACTAGGGAAAATTCCTTGCGGCCTGTGGTGTTTCTCGGTTATAAATTAGAGTGGAGTGTGCCCGGAGAAACCCACACAAGCTGATGTCTCCTTACTTTTGTTGGATTTTTAAATTTAATTTTTATATTTTATTGGAGAAATTTTCCACTGAGTACGTGGAGCACTTCTACTTTGTGCATTCCTCGGTTGATGGACATTTTCATTGCTTCCAAGTGTTGGCTATGGTAAATATCGTTGGAGTGCAGGATTGCCAGCCTGTGACTTTTGGATTCTCATTTTCTCAGGTGATAGGCCCAGCAGTGGGTGTGATTGATTGACTGGTAGCACCGTGTTTCCCTTTTCAAAGCACCTTCTTTGTGTTTTCATTAGTGGCTCTTACCACGTCCCCCTTAGAATCGAGGGTACGCATTTCTCCACAGTCGATTTAGCATTTATTGTTTGCAGCCTTTCTGCTAATGGCCCTACTGGCTGCTGTGAGCTGATAGGGTTTTGTAATTTGGGATTGCATGTCTTTGAAAATTCGTAAAACTCATCATTTTTCTCCGCCGTTTTCTTTTCTGTTAAAAAAAGGAAACAATTGGGAGTACAATATAACTCTTGAAATGGTCTTCTTGGAAGGTTGCCCTCTTTTGAATTTTTTGGTCTATTTTCCACGCCAGAGTTGTTTTAGAGATCAGGTGTCATTTCCCGAAGTGCAAGTTTGGTGAATATGTAGTGACCTTTAGCAATGGGTTTAAAGCTGCTGTTGTGGGAAATGGCCTCAAGGAGGCAGCATTTCTCCATTCCCAAATCTGGGTACTAGGGCAGCAGAGCCTTTCTGGAAGTCGTGTTCCTAGGTTGTAAATTACATTGGACTGTGCATGGAGAAACCCCCATAAGTTTATGTCTCATTATTTCTTCCTGGTTTTTAAAAGTGTTTTAATTGGGGTAAAGCTTAGAATATTGTTATTCCTAGGTGTACGCGATCTGGTTCATTTGTACATTATATATGTCTATTCAAGTACAGATCCTCTTCCCACGTAAAATGTTACAGAGGGTTCCGCAGACCTCCCTTGCTATATGGTCGGTCTTTTTGAGATACGTATATAACCTGTGTTTGTATACATATAGTAACACTAATCTTAATTTATCCATTCCCCCCACCTTTCCTTTGAGATGAGCATAGTTTGTTTTCTAAGTCTGTGAGTGTCTTTCTCTGTGGAAATATGTTCATTTGTGTCAGTTATTAGATAACGCCTATAAGTGATATCATAGAATATAGGTCTTTTACTTTCCGACTTACCTCATGTTTCGTGATTATCTCCAGACTCATTTGTGGTGCCTCAGAGAGCAATGGTTCATTGTTTTCCATGGCTAGTATTCCATTGTGTACATGGACCACTTCTTCTTTATCCGTTCACCTCTTGTTGGATATTTTGATTGCTTCACTGTCTTGGCTATTGTGAATAAGGCTGCACTGCAGCTTTTGCGGCCTGCGTCTTCTCGATTCTTGTCTTCTCAGGTGAGAGGTCCATTGGTGCGCCTGCTGGATTGAATGGTACCTCCATTTTTACTTTTAAACACAGCTCCTTTCTGTTCTCATTATTGGCTGTTACCCCTTTACCTCTCACCAGCAGGTAGAGGGGACACAGTTCTTTAAAACCCCTTCAGCATTTATTGTTTGTAGACTTTTTGCTGATGGTCAGTCGACTGGTGTAAGTTGAAACTTTTTGTAGATTAGATTGCATGGGGCTACCACTCCCTGAGATTGAGCTTTTATCCATTTTCCTTTTTTTTTTTAAAAGAGCGTGAGTAAAACTTAACTCTTCATACTCTCTTTTTGAAACATTTGCCTGTTTTGAATTTTTTTGTCCATTCCCTACTTCAGCACAATTTTTTAGGGCAGGTGTCCTTTACAGCCCTGAGTCCTTGTGAATGTTAAGTGACCATTAGCTGTGAGTTTAAAGCTGCTCTTGCCGGAAACGGCCACAAGGTGGCAGCATTTCTCCTTTACCAAATTTGGTAACTGGGGAAACAGAGCCTTAATGGAAGTGGTGTTCTAGGTTGTAAATTCGAATGGAATGTGCCAGGAAAAAAGCCCTTTAAGTTTATGTCTCATTACTTCTTGTTCATATTTGTAATTTACTTTTTTATTTTTGATCCCAGCAAATTTGATTACAATGGTTTGTTTGTTCTAGGTGTGCAAGATGTGGTTCTTTCACACATATACGTGTATCTATTCTTCCTCGCATCCTTTTCCCATGTAGGTTATGACACAATGTTGAGTAGTCTTCTCCTGGTCTTCCGTACGTCTTTGGTGGTTATATATTTCACATGGTTTGTATATCTCTGTTAACCCCAATATGGTAATGTATCCAATCCTCATCCCTTTCTATTTGGTGGACCGTAAGTTTTTTTAATGAATCTGTGATTGCCTTTCTCTGTGGAAATATCTTCATTGGTATCAATTTTTAAGTAACTCCTAAAAGTGATATGATAGGATATGTGTCTTTTGCTTTCTCACTTACTACAGGTTGCGTGATTATGTCTAGACACATCTATGGTGCTGCTAATGGCATTGTTTCATTTTTTTCACTAGCGAATATTCCATCTGTACATGGAGGAGTTCTTCTTTGTCCACCCATCTGTTGGTGGAGTTTTTGGTTACTTCCATATCTTGGCTATTGTAAGACTGTGCAATGCAGATTTGCCTGCCTGTGTCTTTCCAATTCTCTCTTCTTAGATTATAGGTCGGGGAGTGGGCCTGCTGGATCATATGGTAGCTCAATGTTTACCTTTTTAAGGCGCCTCCTTTCTGCTCTCATTCGTGGCCCTTTGCAAGTTACGTCCCACTTGAAGTTGAGGGTATGCATTTCTCCACAACACCTTCAGCATTTATTGTTTGTCATTTTCTTGCCGATGGTTATTCTGACAAGTGTGAGCTGATACCTCTTTGTGGTTGAATTCGCATGTGCCTCATAATCCGTTGAAATTGACCTTTAAGGCATGTCCTTTTTATTTTTCAAGCTGTGATTACCCCTTAGTTCTTCAAAGTGTTCTCTTAAAGTATGTGTCCCATTTTGAAATGTTTTGGCCATTACCTCCCTCAAGACATTTTGAGGGCAGGTTTCATTTACAGTTCTGCAGTACTTGTTCCTATGAAATGACCATTAGCACAGGCTTTAAAGCTGCTTTTGCAGCTAACTGCCAGAGGGTGGCAGCCTTTCTATGTTCCCCACCCAAGTAACTAGGGAAAATTCCTTGCGGCCTGTGGTGTTTCTCGGTTATAAATTAGAGTGGAGTGTGCCCGGAGAAACCCACACAAGCTGATGTCTCCTTACTTTGGTTGGATTTTTAAATTTAATTTTTATATTTTATTGGAGAAATTTTCCACTGAGTACATGGAGCACTTCTACTTTGTGCATTCCTCGGTTGATGGACATTTTCATTGCTTCCAAGTGTTGGCTATGGTAAATATCGTTGGAGTGCAGGATTGCCAGCCTGTGACTTTTGGATTCTCATTTTCTCAGGTGATAGGCCCAGCAGTGGGTGTGATTGATTGACTGGTAGCACCGTGTTTCCCTTTTCAAAGCACCTTCTTTGTGTTTTCATTAGTGGCTCTTACCACGTCCCCCTTAGAATCGAGGGTACGCATTTCTCCACAATCGATTTAGCATTTATTGTTTGCAGCCTTTCTGCTAATGGCCCTACTGGCTGCTGTGAGCTGATAGGGTTTTGTAATTTGGGATTGCATGTCTTTGAAAATTCGTAAAACTCATCATTTTTCTCCGCCGTTTTCTTTTCTGTTAAAAAAAGGAAACAATTGGGAGTACAATATAACTCTTGAAATTGTCTTCTTGGAAGGTTGCCCTCTTTTGAATTTTTTGGTCGATTTTCCACGCCAGAATTTTTTTAGAGAGCAGGTGTCATTTCCCGAACTTCAAGTTTGGTGAATATTTAGGGACCTTTAGCAATGGGTTTAAAGCTGCTGTTGTGGGAAGTGGCCTCAAGGAGGCAGCATTTCTCCTTTCCCAAATCTGAGTACTAGGGCAGCAGAGCCTTTCTGGAAGTCGTGTTCCTAGGTTGTAAATTACATTGGACTGTGCATGGAGAAACCCCCATAAGTTTATGTCTCATTATTTCTTCTTGGTTTTTAAAAGTGTTTTAATTGGGGTAAAGCTTAGAATATTGTTTCTCCTAGGTGTACACAATCTGGTTCATTTGTACATTAAAAATGTCTATTCACGTAAAGATCCTCTTCCCACGTAAAATGTTACAGTGGGTTCCGCAGACCTCCCTTGCTATATGGTCGGTCTTTTTGAGATATGTATATAATATGTGTTTGTATACATATAGTAACACTAATCTTAATTTATCCATTCCCCCCACCTTTCCTCTGAGATGAGCATAGTTTGTTTTCTAAGTCTGTGAGTGTCTTTCTCTGTGGAAATATGTTCATTTGTGTCAGTTATTAGATAACGCCTATAAGTGATATCATAGAATATAGGTCTTTTACTTTCCGACTTACCTCCTGTTTCGTGATTATCTCCAGACTCATTTGTGGTGCCTCAGAGAGCAATGGTTCATTGTTTTCCATGGCTAATATTCCATTGCGTACATGGACCACTGCTTCTTTATCCATTCACCTCTTGTTGGATATTTTGATTGCTTCACTGTCTTGGCTATTGTGAATAAGGCTGCACTGCAGCTTTTGCGGCCTGTGTCTTCTCGATTCTTGTCTTCTCAGGTGAGAGGTCCATTGGTGCGCCTGCTGGATTGAATGGTACCTCCGTTTTTACTTTTAAACACAGCTCCTTGCTGTTCTCATTATTGGCTGTTACCCCTTTACGTCTCACCAGCAGGTAGAGGGGACACAGTTCTTTAAAACCCCTTCAGCATTTATTGTTTGTAGACTTTTTGCTGATGGTCAGTCGACTGGTGTAAGTTGAAAGTTTTTGTAGATTAGATTGCATGGGTCTAACACTCCCTGAGGTTGAGCTTTTCTCCATTTTCCTTGTTTTTTGAACGAGCGTGAGTAAAACTTAACTCTTCATACTCTTCTTGAAACATTTCCCTGTTTTGAATTTTTTTGTCCATTCCCTACTTCAGCAGAATTTTTTAGGGCAGGTGTCCTTTACAGCCGTGAGTCCTTGTGAATGTTAAGTGACCATTAGCTGTGAGTTTAAAGCTGCTCTTGCAGGAAACGGCCACAAGGTGGCAGCATTTCTCCTTTACCAAATTTGGTAACTGGGGAAACAGAGTCTTAATGGAAGTGGTGTTCTAGGTTGTAAATTCAAATGGAATGTGCCAGGAGAAAAGCCCTTTAAGTTTATGTCTCATTACTTCTTGTTCATATTTGTAATTTACTTTTTAGCTTTGATCCCAGCAAATTTGATTACAATGGTTTGTTTGTTCTAGGTGTGCAAGATGTGGTTCTTTCACACATATACGTGTATCTATTCTTCCTCGCATCCTTTTCCCATGTAGGTTATGACACAATGTTGAGTAGTCTTCTCCTGGTCTTCCGTACGTCTTTGGTGGTTATATATTTCACATGGTTTGTATATCTCTGTTAACCCCAATATGGTAATGTATCCAATCCTCATCCCTTTCTATTTGGTGGACCGTAAGTTTTTTTAATGAATCTGTGATTGCCTTTCTCTGTGGAAATATCTTCATTGGTATCAATTTTTAAGTAACTCCTAAAAGTGATATGATAGGATATGTGTCTTTTGCTTTCTCACTTACTACAGGTTGCGTGATTATGTCTAGACACATCTATGGTGCTGCTAATGGCATTGTTTCATTTTTTTCACTAGCGAATATTCCATCTGTACATGGAGGAGTTCTTCTTTGTCCACCCATCTGTTGGTGGAGTTTTTGGTTACTTCCATATCTTGGGTATTGTATGAGTGTGCAATGCAGATTTGCCTGCCTGTGTCTTTCCAATTCTCTCTTCTTAGATTATAGGTCGGGGAGTGGGCCTACTGGATCATATGGTAGCTCAGTGTTTACCTATTTAAGGCACCTCCATTCTGCTCTCATTCGTGGCCCTTTGCAAGTTACGTCCCACTTGAAGTTGAGGGTATGCATTTCTCCACAACACCTTCAGCATTTATTGTTTGTCGTTTTCTTGCTGATGGTTATTCTGACAAGTGTGAGCTGATACCTCTTTGTGGTTGAATTCGCATGTGCCTCATAATCCGTTGAAATTGACCTTTAAGGCATGTCCTTTTTATTTTTCAAGCTGTGATTACCCCTTAGTTCTTCAAAGTGTTCTCTTAAAGTATGTGTCCCATTTTGAAATGTTTTGGCCATTACCTCCCTCAAGACATTTTGAGGGCAGGTTTCACTTACAGTTCTGCAGTACTTGTTCCTATGAAATGACCATTAGCACAGGCTTTAAAGCTGCTTTTGCAGCTAACTGCCAGAGGGCGGCAGCCTTTCTATGTTCCCCACCCTGGTAACTAGGGAAAAGCCCTTGCGGCCTGTGGTGTTTCTCGGTTATAAATGAGAGTGGAGTGTGCCCGGACAAACCCACACAAGCTGATGTCTCCTTACTTTTGTTGGATTTTTAAATTTAATTTTTATTTTTTATTGGAGTAATTTTCCACTGAGTACGTGGACCACTTCTACTTTGTGCATTCCTCGGTTGATGGAGATTTTCATTGCTTCCAAGTGTTGGCTATGGTAAATATTGTTGGAGTGCAGGATTGCCAGCCTGTGACTTTTGGATTCTCATTTTCTCAGGTGATAGGCCCAGCAGTGGGTGTGATTGATTGACTGGTAGCACCGTGTTTCCCTTTTCAAAGCACCTTCTTTGTGTTTTCATTAGTGGCTCTTACCACGTCCCCCTTAGAATCGAGGGTACGCATTTCTCCACAGTCGATTTAGCATTTATTGTTTGCAGCCTTTCTGCTAATGGCCCTACTGGCTGCTGTGAGCTGATAGGGTTTTGTAATTTGGGATTGCATGTCTTTGAAAATTCGTAAAACTCATCATTTTTCTCCGCCGTTTTCTTTTCTGTTAAAAAAAGGAAACAATTGGGAGTACAATATAACTCTTGAAATTGTCTTCTTGGAAGGTTGCCCTCTTTTGAATTTTTTGGTCTATTTTCCACGCCAGAGTTGTTTTAGAGATCAGGTGTCATTTCCCGAAGTGCAAGTTTGGTGAATATGTAGTGACCTTTAGCAATGGGTTTAAAGCTGCTGTTGTGGGAAATGGCCTCAAGGAGGCAGCATTTCTCCATTCCCAAATCTGGGTACTAGGGCAGCAGAGCCTTTCTGGAAGTCGTGTTCCTAGGTTGTAAATTACATTGGACTGTGCATGGAGAAACCCCCATAAGTTTATGTCTCATTATTTCTTCCTGGTTTTTAAAAGTGTTTTAATTGGGGTAAAGCTTAGAATATTGTTTGTCCTAGGTGTACGCAATCTGGTTCATTTGGACATTTTATATGTCTATTCAAGTACAGACCCTCTTCCCATGTAAAATATTACAGAGGGTTCCGCAGACCTCCCTTGCTATATGGTCGGTCTTTTTGAGATACGTATATAACCTGTGTTTGTATACATATAGTAACACTAATCTTAATTTATCCATTCCCCCCACCTTTCCTTTGAGATGAGCATAGTTTGTTTTCTAAGTCTGTGAGTGTCTTTCTCTGTGGAAATATGTTCATTTGTGTCAGTTATTAGATAACGCCTATAAGTGATATCATAGAATATAGGTCTTTTACTTTCCGACTTACCTCATGTTTCGTGATTATCTCCAGACTCATTTGTGGTGCCTCAGAGAGCAATGGTTCATTGTTTTCCATGGCTAGTATTCCATTGTGTACATGGACCACTTCTTCTTTATCCGTTCACCTCTTGTTGGATATTTTGATTGCTTCACTGTCTTGGCTATTGTGAATAAGGCTGCACTGCAGCTTTTGCGGCCTGCGTCTTCTCGATTCTTGTCTTCTCAGGTGAGAGGTCCATTGGTGCGCCTGCTGGATTGAATGGTACCTCCATTTTTACTTTTAAACACAGCTCCTTTCTGTTCTCATTATTGGCTGTTACCCCTTTACCTCTCACCAGCAGGTAGAGGGGACACAGTTCTTTAAAACCCCTTCAGCATTTATTGTTTGTAGACTTTTTGCTGATGGTCAGTCGACTGGTGTAAGTTGAAACTTTTTGTAGATTAGATTGCATGGGGCTACCACTCCCTGAGATTGAGCTTTTATCCATTTTCCTTTTTTTTTTAAAAGAGCGTGAGTAAAACTTAACTCTTCATACTCTCTTTTTGAAACATTTGCCTGTTTTGAATTTTTTTGTCCATTCCCTACTTCAGCACAATTTTTTAGGGCAGGTGTCCTTTACAGCCCTGAGTCCTTGTGAATGTTAAGTGACCATTAGCTGTGAGTTTAAAGCTGCTCTTGCCGGAAACGGCCACAAGGTGGCAGCATTTCTCCTTTACCAAATTTGGTAACTGGGGAAACAGAGCCTTAATGGAAGTGGTGTTCTAGGTTGTAAATTCGAATGGAATGTGCCAGGAAAAAAGCCCTTTAAGTTTATGTCTCATTACTTCTTGTTCATATTTGTAATTTACTTTTTTATTTTTGATCCCAGCAAATTTGATTACAATGGTTTGTTTGTTCTAGGTGTGCAAGATGTGGTTCTTTCACACATATACGTGTATCTATTCTTCCTCGCATCCTTTTCCCATGTAGGTTATGACACAATGTTGAGTAGTCTTCTCCTGGTCTTCCGTACGTCTTTGGTGGTTATATATTTCACATGGTTTGTATATCTCTGTTAACCCCAATATGGTAATGTATCCAATCCTCATCCCTTTCTATTTGGTGGACCGTAAGTTTTTTTAATGAATCTGTGATTGCCTTTCTCTGTGGAAATATCTTCATTGGTATCAATTTTTAAGTAACTCCTAAAAGTGATATGATAGGATATGTGTCTTTTGCTTTCTCACTTACTACAGGTTGCGTGATTATGTCTAGACACATCTATGGTGCTGCTAATGGCATTGTTTCATTTTTTTTCACTAGCGAATATTCCATCTGTACATGGAGGAGTTCTTCTTTGTCCACCCATCTGTTGGTGGAGTTTTTGGTTACTTCCATATCTTGGCTATTGTAAGACTGTGCAATGCAGATTTGCCTGCCTGTGTCTTTCCAATTCTCTCTTCTTAGATTATAGGTCGGGGAGTGGGCCTGCTGGATCATATGGTAGCTCAATGTTTACCTTTTTAAGGCGCCTCCTTTCTGCTCTCATTCGTGGCCCTTTGCAAGTTACGTCCCACTTGAAGTTGAGGGTATGCATTTCTCCACAACACCTTCAGCATTTATTGTTTGTCGTTTTCTTGCTGATGGTTATTCTGACAAGTGTGAGCTGATACCTCTTTGTGGTTGAATTCGCATGTGCCTCATAATCCGTTGAAATTGACCTTTAAGGCATGTCCTTTTTATTTTTCAAGCTGTGATTACCCCTTAGTTCTTCAAAGTGTTCTCTTAAAGTATGTGTCCCATTTTGAAATGTTTTGGCCATTACCTCCCTCAAGACATTTTGAGGGCAGGTTTCATTTACAGTTCTGCAGTACTTGTTCCTATGAAATGACCATTAGCACAGGCTTTAAAGCTGCTTTTGCAGCTAACTGCCAGAGGGCGGCAGCCTTTCTATGTTCCCCACCCAAGTAACTAGGGAAAATTCCTTGCGGCCTGTGGTGTTTCTCGGTTATAAATTAGAGTGGAGTGTGCCCGGAGAAACCCACACAAGCTGATGTCTCCTTACTTTTGTTGGATTTTTAAATTTAATTTTTATATTTTATTGGAGAAATTTTCCACTGAGTACGTGGAGCACTTCTACTTTGTGCATTCCTCGGTTGATGGACATTTTCATTGCTTCCAAGTGTTGGCTATGGTAAATATCGTTGGAGTGCAGGATTGCCAGCCTGTGACTTTTGGATTCTCATTTTCTCAGGTGATAGGCCCAGCAGTGGGTGTGATTGATTGACTGGTAGCACCGTGTTTCCCTTTTCAAAGCACCTTCTTTGTGTTTTCATTAGTGGCTCTTACCACGTCCCCCTTAGAATCGAGGGTACGCATTTCTCCACAATCGATTTAGCATTTATTGTTTGCAGCCTTTCTGCTAATGGCCCTACTGGCTGCTGTGAGCTGATAGGGTTTTGTAATTTGGGATTGCATGTCTTTGAAAATTCGTAAAACTCATCATTTTTCTCCGCCGTTTTCTTTTCTGTTAAAAAAAGGAAACAATTGGGAGTACAATATAACTCTTGAAATTGTCTTCTTGGAAGGTTGCCCTCTTTTGAATTTTTTGGTCGATTTTCCACGCCAGAATTTTTTTAGAGAGCAGGTGTCATTTCCCGAACTTCAAGTTTGGTGAATATTTAGGGACCTTTAGCAATGGGTTTAAAGCTGCTGTTGTGGGAAGTGGCCTCAAGGAGGCAGCATTTCTCCTTTCCCAAATCTGAGTACTAGGGCAGCAGAGCCTTTCTGGAAGTCGTGTTCCTAGGTTGTAAATTACATTGGACTGTGCATGGAGAAACCCCCATAAGTTTATGTCTCATTATTTCTTCTTGGTTTTTAAAAGTGTTTTAATTGGGGTAAAGCTTAGAATATTGTTTCTCCTAGGTGTACACAATCTGGTTCATTTGTACATTAAAAATGTCTATTCACGTAAAGATCCTCTTCCCACGTAAAATGTTACAGTGGGTTCCGCAGACCTCCCTTGCTATATGGTCGGTCTTTTTGAGATATGTATATAATATGTGTTTGTATACATATAGTAACACTAATCTTAATTTATCCATTCCCCCCACCTTTCCTCTGAGATGAGCATAGTTTGTTTTCTAAGTCTGTGAGTGTCTTTCTCTGTGGAAATATGTTCATTTGTGTCAGTTATTAGATAACGCCTATAAGTGATATCATAGAATATAGGTCTTTTACTTTCCGACTTACCTCCTGTTTCGTGATTATCTCCAGACTCATTTGTGGTGCCTCAGAGAGCAATGGTTCATTGTTTTCCATGGCTAATATTCCATTGCGTACATGGACCACTGCTTCTTTATCCATTCACCTCTTGTTGGATATTTTGATTGCTTCACTGTCTTGGCTATTGTGAATAAGGCTGCACTGCAGCTTTTGCGGCCTGTGTCTTCTCGATTCTTGTCTTCTCAGGTGAGAGGTCCATTGGTGCGCCTGCTGGATTGAATGGTACCTCCGTTTTTACTTTTAAACACAGCTCCTTGCTGTTCTCATTATTGGCTGTTACCCCTTTACGTCTCACCAGCAGGTAGAGGGGACACAGTTCTTTAAAACCCCTTCAGCATTTATTGTTTGTAGACTTTTTGCTGATGGTCAGTCGACTGGTGTAAGTTGAAAGTTTTTGTAGATTAGATTGCATGGGTCTAACACTCCCTGAGGTTGAGCTTTTATCCATTTTCCTTGTTTTTTGAACGAGCGTGAGTAAAACTTAACTCTTCATACTCTTCTTGAAACATTTCCCTGTTTTGAATTTTTTTGTCCATTCCCTACTTCAGCACAATTTTTTAGGGCAGGTGTCCTTTACAGCCGTGAGTCCTTGTGAATGTTAAGTGACCATTAGCTGTGAGTTTAAAGCTGCTCTTGCAGGAAACGGCCACAAGGTGGCAGCATTTCTCCTTTACCAAATTTGGTAACTGGGGAAACAGAGTCTTAATGGAAGTGGTGTTCTAGGTTGTAAATTCAAATGGAATGTGCCAGGAGAAAAGCCCTTTAAGTTTATGTCTCATTACTTCTTGTTCATATTTGTAATTTACTTTTTAGCTTTGATCCCAGCAAATTTGATTACAATGGTTTGTTTGTTCTAGGTGTGCAAGATGTGGTTCTTTCACACATATACGTGTATCTATTCTTCCTCGCATCCTTTTCCCATGTAGGTTATGACACAATGTTGAGTAGTCTTCTCCTGGTCTTCCGTACGTCTTTGGTGGTTATATATTTCACATGGTTTGTATATCTCTGTTAACCCCAATATGGTAATGTATCCAATCCTCATCCCTTTCTATTTGGTGGACCGTAAGTTTTTTTAATGAATCTGTGATTGCCTTTCTCTGTGGAAATATCTTCATTGGTATCAATTTTTAAGTAACTCCTAAAAGTGATATGATAGGATATGTGTCTTTTGCTTTCTCACTTACTACAGGTTGCGTGATTATGTCTAGACACATCTATGGTGCTGCTAATGACATTGTTTCATTTTTTTCACTAGCGAATATTCCATCTGTACATGGAGGAGTTCTTCTTTGTCCACCCATCTGTTGGTGGAGTTTTTGGTTACTTCCATATCTTGGGTATTGTATGAGTGTGCAATGCAGATTTGCCTGCCTGTGTCTTTCCAATTCTCTCTTCTTAGATTATAGGTCGGGGAGTGGGCCTACTGGATCATATGGTAGCTCAGTGTTTACCTATTTAAGGCACCTCCATTCTGCTCTCATTCGTGGCCCTTTGCAAGTTACGTCCCACTTGAAGTTGAGGGTATGCATTTCTCCACAACACCTTCAGCATTTATTGTTTGTCGTTTTCTTGCTGATGGTTATTCTGACAAGTGTGAGCTGATACCTCTTTGTGGTTGAATTCGCATGTGCCTCATAATCCGTTGAAATTGACCTTTAAGGCATGTCCTTTTTATTTTTCAAGCTGTGATTACCCCTTAGTTCTTCAAAGTGTTCTCTTAAAGTATGTGTCCCATTTTGAAATGTTTTGGCCATTACCTCCCTCAAGACATTTTGAGGGCAGGTTTCATTTACAGTTCTGCAGTACTTGTTCCTATGAAATGACCATTAGCACAGGCTTTAAAGCTGCTTTTGCAGCTAACTGCCAGAGGGCGGCAGCCTTTCTATGTTCCCCACCCTGGTAACTAGGGAAAAGCCCTTGCGGCCTGTGGTGTTTCTCGGTTATAAATTAGAGTGGAGTGTGCCCGGAGAAACCCACACAAGCTGATGTCTCCTTACTTTGGTTGGATTTTTAAATTTAATTTTTATTTTTTATTGGAGTAATTTTCCACTGAGTACGTGGACCACTTCTACTTTGTGCATTCCTCGGTTGATGGAGATTTTCATTGCTTCCAAGTGTTGGCTATGGTAAATATTGTTGGAGTGCAGGATTGCCAGCCTGTGACTTTTGGATTCTCATTTTCTCAGGTGATAGGCCCAGCAGTGGGTGTGATTGATTGACTGGTAGCACCGTGTTTCCCTTTTCAAAGCACCTTCTTTGTGTTTTCATTAGTGGCTCTTACCACGTCCCCCTTAGAATCGAGGGTACGCATTTCTCCACAGTCGATTTAGCATTTATTGTTTGCAGCCTTTCTGCTAATGGCCCTACTGGCTGCTGTGAGCTGATAGGGTTTTGTAATTTGGGATTGCATGTCTTTGAAAATTCGTAAAACTCATCATTTTTCTCCGCCGTTTTGTTTTCTGTTAAAAAAAGGAAACAATTGGGAGTACAATATAACTCTTGAAATTGTCTTCTTGGAAGGTTGCCATGTTTTGAATTTTTTGGTCTATTTTCCACGCCAGAGTTGTTTTAGAGATCAGGTGTCATTTCCCGAAGTGCAAGTTTGGTGAATATGTAGTGACCTTTAGCAATGGGTTTAAAGCTGCTGTTGTGGGAAATGGCCTCAAGGAGGCAGCATTTCTCCATTCCCAAATCTGGGTACTAGGGCAGCAGAGCCTTTCTGGAAGTCGTGTTCCTAGGTTGTAAATTACATTGGACTGTGCATGGAGAAACCCCCATAAGTTTATGTCTCATTATTTCTTCCTGGTTTTTAAAAGTGTTTTAATTGGGGTAAAGCTTAGAATATTGTTTGTCCTAGGTGTACGCAATCTGGTTCATTTGGACATTTTATATGTCTATTCAAGTACAGACCCTCTTCCCATGTAAAATATTACAGAGGGTTCCGCAGACCTCCCTTGCTATATGGTCGGTCTTTTTGAGATACGTATATAACCTGTGTTTGTATACATATAGTAACACTAATCTTAATTTATCCATTCCCCCCACCTTTCCTTTGAGATGAGCATAGTTTGTTTTCTAAGTCTGTGAGTGTCTTTCTCTGTGGAAATATGTTCATTTGTGTCAGTTATTAGATAACGCCTATAAGTGATATCATAGAATATAGGTCTTTTACTTTCCGACTTACCTCATGTTTCGTGATTATCTCCAGACTCATTTGTGGTGCCTCAGAGAGCAATGGTTCATTGTTTTCCATGGCTAGTATTCCATTGTGTACATGGACCACTTCTTCTTTATCCGTTCACCTCTTGTTGGATATTTTGATTGCTTCACTGTCTTGGCTATTGTGAATAAGGCTGCACTGCAGCTTTTGCGGCCTGCGTCTTCTCGATTCTTGTCTTCTCAGGTGAGAGGTCCATTGGTGCGCCTGCTGGATTGAATGGTACCTCCATTTTTACTTTTAAACACAGCTCCTTTCTGTTCTCATTATTGGCTGTTACCCCTTTACCTCTCACCAGCAGGTAGAGGGGACACAGTTCTTTAAAACCCCTTCAGCATTTATTGTTTGTAGACTTTTTGCTGATGGTCAGTCGACTGGTGTAAGTTGAAACTTTTTGTAGATTAGATTGCATGGGGCTACCACTCCCTGAGATTGAGCTTTTATCCATTTTCCTTTTTTTTTTAAAAGAGCGTGAGTAAAACTTAACTCTTCATACTCTCTTTTTGAAACATTTGCCTGTTTTGAATTTTTTTGTCCATTCCCTACTTCAGCACAATTTTTTAGGGCAGGTGTCCTTTACAGCCCTGAGTCCTTGTGAATGTTAAGTGACCATTAGCTGTGAGTTTAAAGCTGCTCTTGCCGGAAACGGCCACAAGGTGGCAGCATTTCTCCTTTACCAAATTTGGTAACTGGGGAAACAGAGCCTTAATGGAAGTGGTGTTCTAGGTTGTAAATTCGAATGGAATGTGCCAGGAAAAAAGCCCTTTAAGTTTATGTCTCATTACTTCTTGTTCATATTTGTAATTTACTTTTTTATTTTTGATCCCAGCAAATTTGATTACAATGGTTTGTTTGTTCTAAGTGTGCAAGATGTGGTTCTTTCACACATATACGTGTATCTATTCTTCCTCGCATCCTTTTCCCATGTAGGTTATGACACAATGTTGAGTAGTCTTCTCCTGGTCTTCCGTACGTCTTTGGTGGTTATATATTTCACATGGTTTGTATATCTCTGTTAACCCCAATATGGTAATGTATCCAATCCTCATCCCTTTCTATTTGGTGGACCGTAAGTTTTTTTAATGAATCTGTGATTGCCTTTCTCTGTGGAAATATCTTCATTGGTATCAATTTTTAAGTAACTCCTAAAAGTGATATGATAGGATATGTGTCTTTTGCTTTCTCACTTACTACAGGTTGCGTGATTATGTCTAGACACATCTATGGTGCTGCTAATGGCATTGTTTCATTTTTTTCACTAGCGAATATTCCATCTGTACATGGAGGAGTTCTTCTTTGTCCACCCATCTGTTGGTGGAGTTTTTGGTTACTTCCATATCTTGGCTATTGTAAGACTGTGCAATGCAGATTTGCCTGCCTGTGTCTTTCCAATTCTCTCTTCTTAGATTATAGGTCGGGGAGTGGGCCTGCTGGATCATATGGTAGCTCAATGTTTACCTTTTTAAGGTGCCTCCTTTCTGCTCTCATTCGTGGCCCTTTGCAAGTTACGTCCCACTTGAAGTTGAGGGTATGCATTTCTCCAAAACACCTTCAGCATTTATTGTTTGTCGTTTTCTTGCTGATGGTTATTCTGACAAGTGTGAGCTGATACCTCTTTGTGGTTGAATTCGCATGTGCCTCATAATCCGTTGAAATTGACCTTTAAGGCATGTCCTTTTTATTTTTCAAGCTGTGATTACCCCTTAGTTCTTCAAAGTGTTCTCTTAAAGTATGTGTCCCATTTTGAAATGTTTTGGCCATTACCTCCCTCAAGACATTTTGAGGGCAGGTTTCATTTACAGTTCTGCAGTACTTGTTCCTATGAAATGACCATTAGCACAGGCTTTAAAGCTGCTTTTGCAGCTAACTGCCAGAGGGCGGCAGCCTTTCTATGTTCCCCACCCTGGTAACTAGGGAAAAGCCCTTGCGGCCTGTGGTGTTTCTCGGTTATAAATGAGAGTGGAGTGTGCCCGGACAAACCCACACAAGCTGATGTCTCCTTACTTTGGTTGGATTTTTAAATTTAATTTTTATTTTTTATTGGAGTAATTTTCCACTGAGTACGTGGACCACTTCTACTTTGTGCATTCCTCGGTTGATGGAGATTTTCATTGCTTCCAAGTGTTGGCTATGGTAAATATTGTTGGAGTGCAGGATTGCCAGCCTGTGACTTTTGGATTCTCATTTTCTCAGGTGATAGGCCCAGCAGTGGGTGTGATTGATTGACTGGTAGCACCGTGTTTCCCTTTTCAAAGCACCTTCTTTGTGTTTTCATTAGTGGCTCTTACCACGTCCCCCTTAGAATCGAGGGTACGCATTTCTCCACAGTCGATTTAGCATTTATTGTTTGCAGCCTTTCTGCTAATGGCCCTACTGGCTGCTGTGAGCTGATAGGGTTTTGTAATTTGGGATTGCATGTCTTTGAAAATTCGTAAAACTCATCATTTTTCTCCGCCGTTTTCTTTTCTGTTAAAAAAAGGAAACAATTGGGAGTACAATATAACTCTTGAAATTGTCTTCTTGGAAGGTTGCCCTCTTTTGAATTTTTTGGTCTATTTTCCACGCCAGAGTTGTTTTAGAGATCAGGTGTCATTTCCCGAAGTGCAAGTTTGGTGAATATGTAGTGACCTTTAGCAATGGGTTTAAAGCTGCTGTTGTGGGAAATGGCCTCAAGGAGGCAGCATTTCTCCATTCCCAAATCTGGGTACTAGGGCAGCAGAGCCTTTCTGGAAGTCGTGTTCCTAGGTTGTAAATTACATTGGACTGTGCATGGAGAAACCCCCATAAGTTTATGTCTCATTATTTCTTCCTGGTTTTTAAAAGTGTTTTAATTGGGGTAAAGCTTAGAATATTGTTTGTCCTAGGTGTACGCAATCTGGTTCATTTGGACATTTTATATGTCTATTCAAGTACAGACCCTCTTCCCATGTAAAATATTACAGAGGGTTCCGCAGACCTCCCTTGCTATATGGTCGGTCTTTTTGAGATACGTATATAACCTGTGTTTGTATACATATAGTAACACTAATCTTAATTTATCCATTCCCCCCACCTTTCCTTTGAGATGAGCATAGTTTGTTTTCTAAGTCTGTGAGTGTCTTTCTCTGTGGAAATATGTTCATTTGTGTCAGTTATTAGATAACGCCTATAAGTGATATCATAGAATATAGGTCTTTTACTTTCCGACTTACCTCATGTTTCGTGATTATCTCCAGACTCATTTGTGGTGCCTCAGAGAGCAATGGTTCATTGTTTTCCATGGCTAGTATTCCATTGTGTACATGGACCACTTCTTCTTTATCCGTTCACCTCTTGTTGGATATTTTGATTGCTTCACTGTCTTGGCTATTGTGAATAAGGCTGCACTGCAGCTTTTGCGGCCTGCGTCTTCTCGATTCTTGTCTTCTCAGGTGAGAGGTCCATTGGTGCGCCTGCTGGATTGAATGGTACCTCCATTTTTACTTTTAAACACAGCTCCTTTCTGTTCTCATTATTGGCTGTTACCCCTTTACCTCTCACCAGCAGGTAGAGGGGACACAGTTCTTTAAAACCCCTTCAGCATTTATTGTTTGTAGACTTTTTGCTGATGGTCAGTCGACTGGTGTAAGTTGAAACTTTTTGTAGATTAGATTGCATGGGGCTACCACTCCCTGAGATTGAGCTTTTATCCATTTTCCTTTTTTTTTTAAAAGAGCGTGAGTAAAACTTAACTCTTCATACTCTCTTTTTGAAACATTTGCCTGTTTTGAATTTTTTGGTCCATTCCCTACTTCAGCACAATTTTTTAGGGCAGGTGTCCTTTACAGCCCTGAGTCCTTGTGAATGTTAAGTGACCATTAGCTGTGAGTTTAAAGCTGCTCTTGCCGGAAACGGCCACAAGGTGGCAGCATTTCTCCTTTACCAAATTTGGTAACTGGGGAAACAGAGCCTTAATGGAAGTGGTGTTCTAGGTTGTAAATTCGAATGGAATGTGCCAGGAAAAAAGCCCTTTAAGTTTATGTCTCATTACTTCTTGTTCATATTTGTAATTTACTTTTTTATTTTTGATCCCAGCAAATTTGATTACAATGGTTTGTTTGTTCTAAGTGTGCAAGATGTGGTTCTTTCACACATATACGTGTATCTATTCTTCCTCGCATCCTTTTCCCATGTAGGTTATGACACAATGTTGAGTAGTCTTCTCCTGGTCTTCCGTATGTCTTTGGTGGTTATATATTTCACATGGTTTGTATATCTCTGTTAACCCCAATATGGTAATGTATCCAATCCTCATCCCTTTCTATTTGGTGGACCGTAAGTTTTTTTAATGAATCTGTGATTGCCTTTCTCTGTGGAAATATCTTCATTGGTATCAATTTTTAAGTAACTCCTAAAAGTGATATGATAGGATATGTGTCTTTTGCTTTCTCACTTACTACAGGTTGCGTGATTATGTCTAGACACATCTATGGTGCTGCTAATGGCATTGTTTCATTTTTTTTCACTAGCGAATATTCCATCTGTACATGGAGGAGTTCTTCTTTGTCCACCCATCTGTTGGTGGAGTTTTTGGTTACTTCCATATCTTGGCTATTGTAAGACTGTGCAATGCAGATTTGCCTGCCTGTGTCTTTCCAATTCTCTCTTCTTAGATTATAGGTCGGGGAGTGGGCCTGCTGGATCATATGGTAGCTCAATGTTTACCTTTTTAAGGCGCCTCCTTTCTGCTCTCATTCGTGGCCCTTTGCAAGTTACGTCCCACTTGAAGTTGAGGGTATGCATTTCTCCACAACACCTTCAGCATTTATTGTTTGTCGTTTTCTTGCTGATGGTTATTCTGACAAGTGTGAGCTGATACCTCTTTGTGGTTGAATTCGCATGTGCCTCATAATCCGTTGAAATTGACCTTTAAGGCATGTCCTTTTTATTTTTCAAGCTGTGATTACCCCTTAGTTCTTCAAAGTGTTCTCTTAAAGTATGTGTCCCATTTTGAAATGTTTTGGCCATTACCTCCCTCAAGACATTTTGAGGGCAGGTTTCATTTACAGTTCTGCAGTACTTGTTCCTATGAAATGACCATTAGCACAGGCTTTAAAGCTGCTTTTGCAGCTAACTGCCAGAGGGCGGCAGCCTTTCTATGTTCCCCACCCAAGTAACTAGGGAAAATTCCTTGCGGCCTGTGGTGTTTCTCGGTTATAAATTAGAGTGGAGTGTGCCCGGAGAAACCCACACAAGCTGATGTCTCCTTACTTTTGTTGGATTTTTAAATTTAATTTTTATATTTTATTGGAGAAATTTTCCACTGAGTACGTGGAGCACTTCTACTTTGTGCATTCCTCGGTTGATGGACATTTTCATTGCTTCCAAGTGTTGGCTATGGTAAATATCGTTGGAGTGCAGGATTGCCAGCCTGTGACTTTTGGATTCTCATTTTCTCAGGTGATAGGCCCAGCAGTGGGTGTGATTGATTGACTGGTAGCACCGTGTTTCCCTTTTCAAAGCACCTTCTTTGTGTTTTCATTAGTGGCTCTTACCACGTCCCCCTTAGAATCGAGGGTACGCATTTCTCCACAGTCGATTTAGCATTTATTGTTTGCAGCCTTTCTGCTAATGGCCCTACTGGCTGCTGTGAGCTGATAGGGTTTTGTAATTTGGGATTGCATGTCTTTGAAAATTCGTAAAACTCATCATTTTTCTCCGCCGTTTTCTTTTCTGTTAAAAAAAGGAAACAATTGGGAGTACAATATAACTCTTGAAATTGTCTTCTTGGAAGGTTGCCCTCTTTTGAATTTTTTGGTCTATTTTCCACGCCAGAGTTGTTTTAGAGATCAGGTGTCATTTCCCGAAGTGCAAGTTTGGTGAATATGTAGTGACCTTTAGCAATGGGTTTAAAGCTGCTGTTGTGGGAAATGGCCTCAAGGAGGCAGCATTTCTCCATTCCCAAATCTGGGTACTAGGGCAGCAGAGCCTTTCTGGAAGTCGTGTTCCTAGGTTGTAAATTACATTGGACTGTGCATGGAGAAACCCCCATAAGTTTATGTCTCATTATTTCTTCCTGGTTTTTAAAAGTGTTTTAATTGGGGTAAAGCTTAGAATATTGTTTGTCCTAGGTGTACGCAATCTGGTTCATTTGGACATTTTATATGTCTATTCAAGTACAGACCCTCTTCCCATGTAAAATATTACAGAGGGTTCCGCAGACCTCCCTTGCTATATGGTCGGTCTTTTTGAGATACGTATATAACCTGTGTTTGTATACATATAGTAACACTAATCTTAATTTATCCATTCCCCCCACCTTTCCTTTGAGATGAGCATAGTTTGTTTTCTAAGTCTGTGAGTGTCTTTCTCTGTGGAAATATGTTCATTTGTGTCAGTTATTAGATAACGCCTATAAGTGATATCATAGAATATAGGTCTTTTACTTTCCGACTTACCTCATGTTTCGTGATTATCTCCAGACTCATTTGTGGTGCCTCAGAGAGCAATGGTTCATTGTTTTCCATGGCTAGTATTCCATTGTGTACATGGACCACTTCTTCTTTATCCGTTCACCTCTTGTTGGATATTTTGATTGCTTCACTGTCTTGGCTATTGTGAATAAGGCTGCACTGCAGCTTTTGCGGCCTGCGTCTTCTCGATTCTTGTCTTCTCAGGTGAGAGGTCCATTGGTGCGCCTGCTGGATTGAATGGTACCTCCATTTTTACTTTTAAACACAGCTCCTTTCTGTTCTCATTATTGGCTGTTACCCCTTTACCTCTCACCAGCAGGTAGAGGGGACACAGTTCTTTAAAACCCCTTCAGCATTTATTGTTTGTAGACTTTTTGCTGATGGTCAGTCGACTGGTGTAAGTTGAAACTTTTTGTAGATTAGATTGCATGGGGCTACCACTCCCTGAGATTGAGCTTTTATCCATTTTCCTTTTTTTTTTAAAAGAGCGTGAGTAAAACTTAACTCTTCATACTCTCTTTTTGAAACATTTGCCTGTTTTGAATTTTTTTGTCCATTCCCTACTTCAGCACAATTTTTTAGGGCAGGTGTCCTTTACAGCCCTGAGTCCTTGTGAATGTTAAGTGACCATTAGCTGTGAGTTTAAAGCTGCTCTTGCCGGAAACGGCCACAAGGTGGCAGCATTTCTCCTTTACCAAATTTGGTAACTGGGGAAACAGAGCCTTAATGGAAGTGGTGTTCTAGGTTGTAAATTCGAATGGAATGTGCCAGGAAAAAAGCCCTTTAAGTTTATGTCTCATTACTTCTTGTTCATATTTGTAATTTACTTTTTTATTTTTGATCCCAGCAAATTTGATTACAATGGTTTGTTTGTTCTAAGTGTGCAAGATGTGGTTCTTTCACACATATACGTGTATCTATTCTTCCTCGCATCCTTTTCCCATGTAGGTTATGACACAATGTTGAGTAGTCTTCTCCTGGTCTTCCGTATGTCTTTGGTGGTTATATATTTCACATGGTTTGTATATCTCTGTTAACCCCAATATGGTAATGTATCCAATCCTCATCCCTTTCTATTTGGTGGACCGTAAGTTTTTTTAATGAATCTGTGATTGCCTTTCTCTGTGGAAATATCTTCATTGGTATCAATTTTTAAGTAACTCCTAAAAGTGATATGATAGGATATGTGTCTTTTGCTTTCTCACTTACTACAGGTTGCGTGATTATGTCTAGACACATCTATGGTGCTGCTAATGGCATTGTTTCATTTTTTTTCACTAGCGAATATTCCATCTGTACATGGAGGAGTTCTTCTTTGTCCACCCATCTGTTGGTGGAGTTTTTGGTTACTTCCATATCTTGGCTATTGTAAGACTGTGCAATGCAGATTTGCCTGCCTGTGTCTTTCCAATTCTCTCTTCTTAGATTATAGGTCGGGGAGTGGGCCTGCTGGATCATATGGTAGCTCAATGTTTACCTTTTTAAGGCGCCTCCTTTCTGCTCTCATTCGTGGCCCTTTGCAAGTTACGTCCCACTTGAAGTTGAGGGTATGCATTTCTCCACAACACCTTCAGCATTTATTGTTTGTCGTTTTCTTGCTGATGGTTATTCTGACAAGTGTGAGCTGATACCTCTTTGTGGTTGAATTCGCATGTGCCTCATAATCCGTTGAAATTGACCTTTAAGGCATGTCCTTTTTATTTTTCAAGCTGTGATTACCCCTTAGTTCTTCAAAGTGTTCTCTTAAAGTATGTGTCCCATTTTGAAATGTTTTGGCCATTACCTCCCTCAAGACATTTTGAGGGCAGGTTTCATTTACAGTTCTGCAGTACTTGTTCCTATGAAATGACCATTAGCACAGGCTTTAAAGCTGCTTTTGCAGCTAACTGCCAGAGGGCGGCAGCCTTTCTATGTTCCCCACCCAAGTAACTAGGGAAAATTCCTTGCGGCCTGTGGTGTTTCTCGGTTATAAATTAGAGTGGAGTGTGCCCGGAGAAACCCACACAAGCTGATGTCTCCTTACTTTTGTTGGATTTTTAAATTTAATTTTTATATTTTATTGGAGAAATTTTCCACTGAGTACGTGGAGCACTTCTACTTTGTGCATTCCTCGGTTGATGGACATTTTCATTGCTTCCAAGTGTTGGCTATGGTAAATATCGTTGGAGTGCAGGATTGCCAGCCTGTGACTTTTGGATTCTCATTTTCTCAGGTGATAGGCCCAGCAGTGGGTGTGATTGATTGACTGGTAGCACCGTGTTTCCCTTTTCAAAGCACCTTCTTTGTGTTTTCATTAGTGGCTCTTACCACGTCCCCCTTAGAATCGAGGGTACGCATTTCTCCACAATCGATTTAGCATTTACTGTTTGCAGCCTTTCTGCTAATGGCCCTACTGGCTGCTGTGAGCTGATAGGGTTTTGTAATTTGGGATTGCATGTCTTTGAAAATTCGTAAAACTCATCATTTTTCTCCGCCGTTTTCTTTTCTGTTAAAAAAAGGAAACAATTGGGAGTACAATATAACTCTTGAAATTGTCTTCTTGGAAGGTTGCCCTCTTTTGAATTTTTTGGTCGATTTTCCACGCCAGAATTTTTTTAGAGAGCAGGTGTCATTTCCCGAACTTCAAGTTTGGTGAATATTTAGGGACCTTTAGCAATGGGTTTAAAGCTGCTGTTGTGGGAAGTGGCCTCAAGGAGGCAGCATTTCTCCTTTCCCAAATCTGAGTACTAGGGCAGCAGAGCCTTTCTGGAAGTCGTGTTCCTAGGTTGTAAATTACATTGGACTGTGCATGGAGAAACCCCCATAAGTTTATGTCTCATTATTTCTTCTTGGTTTTTAAAAGTGTTTTAATTGGGGTAAAGCTTAGAATATTGTTTCTCCTAGGTGTACACAATCTGGTTCATTTGTACATTAAAAATGTCTATTCACGTAAAGATCCTCTTCCCACGTAAAATGTTACAGTGGGTTCCGCAGACCTCCCTTGCTATATGGTCGGTCTTTTTGAGATATGTATATAATATGTGTTTGTATACATATAGTAACACTAATCTTAATTTATCCATTCCCCCCACCTTTCCTCTGAGATGAGCATAGTTTGTTTTCTAAGTCTGTGAGTGTCTTTCTCTGTGGAAATATGTTCATTTGTGTCAGTTATTAGATAACGCCTATAAGTGATATCATAGAATATAGGTCTTTTACTTTCCGACTTACCTCCTGTTTCGTGATTATCTCCAGACTCATTTGTGGTGCCTCAGAGAGCAATGGTTCATTGTTTTCCATGGCTAATATTCCATTGCGTACATGG
Organism: Balaenoptera borealis; assembly: GCF_965194805.1. Lineage (NCBI taxonomy): Eukaryota > Metazoa > Chordata > Mammalia > Artiodactyla > Balaenopteridae > Balaenoptera > Balaenoptera borealis. Next base: position 27,951 of record NW_028122485.1, on the reverse strand, counting down.
ACCACTGCTTCTTTATCCATTCACCTCTTGTTGGATATTTTGATTGCTTCACTGTCTTGGCTATTGTGAATAAGGCTGCACTGCAGCTTTTGCGGCCTGTGTCTTCTCGATTCTTGTCTTCTCAGGTGAGAGGTCCATTGGTGCGCCTGCTGGATTGAATGGTACCTCCGTTTTTACTTTTAAACACAGCTCCTTGCTGTTCTCATTATTGGCTGTTACCCCTTTACGTCTCACCAGCAGGTAGAGGGGACACAGTTCTTTAAAACCCCTTCAGCATTTATTGTTTGTAGACTTTTTGCTGATGGTCAGTCGACTGGTGTAAGTTGAAAGTTTTTGTAGATTAGATTGCATGGGTCTAACACTCCCTGAGGTTGAGCTTTTCTCCATTTTCCTTGTTTTTTGAACGAGCGTGAGTAAAACTTAACTCTTCATACTCTTCTTGAAACATTTCCCTGTTTTGAATTTTTTTGTCCATTCCCTACTTCAGCAGAATTTTTTAGGGCAGGTGTCCTTTACAGCCGTGAGTCCTTGTGAATGTTAAGTGACCATTAGCTGTGAGTTTAAAGCTGCTCTTGCAGGAAACGGCCACAAGGTGGCAGCATTTCTCCTTTACCAAATTTGGTAACTGGGGAAACAGAGTCTTAATGGAAGTGGTGTTCTAGGTTGTAAATTCAAATGGAATGTGCCAGGAGAAAAGCCCTTTAAGTTTATGTCTCATTACTTCTTGTTCATATTTGTAATTTACTTTTTAGCTTTGATCCCAGCAAATTTGATTACAATGGTTTGTTTGTTCTAGGTGTGCAAGATGTGGTTCTTTCACACATATACGTGTATCTATTCTTCCTCGCATCCTTTTCCCATGTAGGTTATGACACAATGTTGAGTAGTCTTCTCCTGGTCTTCCGTACGTCTTTGGTGGTTATATATTTCACATGGTTTGTATATCTCTGCTAACCCCAATATGGTAATGTATCCAATCCTCATCCCTTTCTATTTGGTGGACCGTAAGTTTTTTTAATGAATCTGTGATTGCCTTTCTCTGTGGAAATATCTTCATTGGTATCAATTTTTAAGTAACTCCTAAAAGTGATATGATAGGATATGTGTCTTTTGCTTTCTCACTTACTACAGGTTGCGTGATTATGTCTAGACACATCTATGGTGCTGCTAATGGCATTGTTTCATTTTTTTCACTAGCGAATATTCCATCTGTACATGGAGGAGTTCTTCTTTGTCCACCCATCTGTTGGTGGAGTTTTTGGTTACTTCCATATCTTGGGTATTGTATGAGTGTGCAATGCAGATTTGCCTGCCTGTGTCTTTCCAATTCTCTCTTCTTAGATTATAGGTCGGGGAGTGGGCCTACTGGATCATATGGTAGCTCAGTGTTTACCTATTTAAGGCACCTCCATTCTGCTCTCATTCGTGGCCCTTTGCAAGTTACGTCCCACTTGAAGTTGAGGGTATGCATTTCTCCACAACACCTTCAGCATTTATTGTTTGTCGTTTTCTTGCTGATGGTTATTCTGACAAGTGTGAGCTGATACCTCTTTGTGGTTGAATTCGCATGTGCCTCATAATCCGTTGAAATTGACCTTTAAGGCATGTCCTTTTTATTTTTCAAGCTGTGATTACCCCTTAGTTCTTCAAAGTGTTCTCTTAAAGTATGTGTCCCATTTTGAAATGTTTTGGCCATTACCTCCCTCAAGACATTTTGAGGGCAGGTTTCACTTACAGTTCTGCAGTACTTGTTCCTATGAAATGACCATTAGCACAGGCTTTAAAGCTGCTTTTGCAGCTAACTGCCAGAGGGCGGCAGCCTTTCTATGTTCCCCACCCTGGTAACTAGGGAAAAGCCCTTGCGGCCTGTGGTGTTTCTCGGTTATAAATGAGAGTGGAGTGTGCCCGGACAAACCCACACAAGCTGATGTCTCCTTACTTTGGTTGGATTTTTAAATTTAATTTTTATTTTTTATTGGAGTAATTTTCCACTGAGTACGTGGACCACTTCTACTTTGTTCATTCCTCGGTTGATGGAGATTTTCATTGCTTCCAAGTGTTGGCTATGGTAAATATTGTTGGAGTGCAGGATTGCCAGCCTGTGACTTTTGGATTCTCATTTTCTCAGGTGATAGGCCCAGCAGTGGGTGTGATTGATTGACTGGTAGCACCGTGTTTCCCTTTTCAAAGCACCTTCTTTGTGTTTTCATTAGTGGCTCTTACCACGTCCCCCTTAGAATCGAGGGTACGCATTTCTCCACAGTCGATTTAGCATTTATTGTTTGCAGCCTTTCTGCTAATGGCCCTACTGGCTGCTGTGAGCTGATAGGGTTTTGTAATTTGGGATTGCATGTCTTTGAAAATTCGTAAAACTCATCATTTTTCTCCGCCGTTTTCTTTTCTGTTAAAAAAAGGAAACAATTGGGAGTACAATATAACTCTTGAAATTGTCTTCTTGGAAGGTTGCCCTCTTTTGAATTTTTTGGTCTATTTTCCACGCCAGAGTTGTTTTAGAGATCAGGTGTCATTTCCCGAAGTGCAAGTTTGGTGAATATGTAGTGACCTTTAGCAATGGGTTTAAAGCTGCTGTTGTGGGAAATGGCCTCAAGGAGGCAGCATTTCTCCATTCCCAAATCTGGGTACTAGGGCAGCAGAGCCTTTCTGGAAGTCGTGTTCCTAGGTTGTAAATTACATTGGACTGTGCATGGAGAAACCCCCATAAGTTTATGTCTCATTATTTCTTCCTGGTTTTTAAAAGTGTTTTAATTGGGGTAAAGCTTAGAATATTGTTATTCCTAGGTGTACGCGATCTGGTTCATTTGTACATTATATATGTCTATTCAAGTACAGATCCTCTTCCCACGTAAAATGTTACAGAGGGTTCCGCAGACCTCCCTTGCTATATGGTCGGTCTTTTTGAGATACGTATATAACCTGTGTTTGTATACATATAGTAACACTAATCTTAATTTATCCATTCCCCCCACCTTTCCTTTGAGATGAGCATAGTTTGTTTTCTAAGTCTGTGAGTGTCTTTCTCTGTGGAAATATGTTCATTTGTGTCAGTTATTAGATAACGCCTATAAGTGATATCATAGAATATAGGTCTTTTACTTTCCGACTTACCTCATGTTTCGTGATTATCTCCAGACTCATTTGTGGTGCCTCAGAGAGCAATGGTTCATTGTTTTCCATGGCTAGTATTCCATTGTGTACATGGACCACTTCTTCTTTATCCGTTCACCTCTTGTTGGATATTTTGATTGCTTCACTGTCTTGGCTATTGTGAATAAGGCTGCACTGCAGCTTTTGCGGCCTGCGTCTTCTCGATTCTTGTCTTCTCAGGTGAGAGGTCCATTGGTGCGCCTGCTGGATTGAATGGTACCTCCATTTTTACTTTTAAACACAGCTCCTTTCTGTTCTCATTATTGGCTGTTACCCCTTTACCTCTCACCAGCAGGTAGAGGGGACACAGTTCTTTAAAACCCCTTCAGCATTTATTGTTTGTAGACTTTTTGCTGATGGTCAGTCGACTGGTGTAAGTTGAAACTTTTTGTAGATTAGATTGCATGGGGCTACCACTCCCTGAGATTGAGCTTTTATCCATTTTCCTTTTTTTTTTTAAAAGAGCGTGAGTAAAACTTAACTCTTCATACTCTCTTTTTGAAACATTTGCCTGTTTTGAATTTTTTTGTCCATTCCCTACTTCAGCAGAATTTTTTAGGGCAGGTGTCCTTTACAGCCCTGAGTCCTTGTGAATGTTAAGTGACCATTAGCTGTGAGTTTAAAGCTGCTCTTGCCGGAAACGGCCACAAGGTGGCAGCATTTCTCCTTTACCAAATTTGGTAACTGGGGAAACAGAGCCTTAATGGAAGTGGTGTTCTAGGTTGTAAATTCGAATGGAATGTGCCAGGAAAAAAGCCCTTTAAGTTTATGTCTCATTACTTCTTGTTCATATTTGTAATTTACTTTTTTATTTTTGATCCCAGCAAATTTGATTACAATGGTTTGTTTGTTCTAGGTGTGCAAGATGTGGTTCTTTCACACATATACGTGTATCTATTCTTCCTCGCATCCTTTTCCCATGTAGGTTATGACACAATGTTGAGTAGTCTTCTCCTGGTCTTCCGTACGTCTTTGGTGGTTATATATTTCACATGGTTTGTATATCTCTGTTAACCCCAATATGGTAATGTATCCAATCCTCATCCCTTTCTATTTGGTGGACCGTAAGTTTTTTTAATGAATCTGTGATTGCCTTTCTCTGTGGAAATATCTTCATTGGTATCAATTTTTAAGTAACTCCTAAAAGTGATATGATAGGATATGTGTCTTTTGCTTTCTCACTTACTACAGGTTGCGTGATTATGTCTAGACACATCTATGGTGCTGCTAATGGCATTGTTTCATTTTTTTCACTAGCGAATATTCCATCTGTACATGGAGGAGTTCTTCTTTGTCCACCCATCTGTTGGTGGAGTTTTTGGTTACTTCCATATCTTGGCTATTGTAAGACTGTGCAATGCAGATTTGCCTGCCTGTGTCTTTCCAATTCTCTCTTCTTAGATTATAGGTCGGGGAGTGGGCCTACTGGATCATATGGTAGCTCAATGTTTACCTTTTTAAGGCGCCTCCTTTCTGCTCTCATTCGTGGCCCTTTGCAAGTTACGTCCCACTTGAAGTTGAGGGTATGCATTTCTCCACAACACCTTCAGCATTTATTGTTTGTCATTTTCTTGCCGATGGTTATTCTGACAAGTGTGAGCTGATACCTCTTTGTGGTTGAATTCGCATGTGCCTCATAATCCGTTGAAATTGACCTTTAAGGCATGTCCTTTTTATTTTTCAAGCTGTGATTACCCCTTAGTTCTTCAAAGTGTTCTCTTAAAGTATGTGTCCCATTTTGAAATGTTTTGGCCATTACCTCCCTCAAGACATTTTGAGGGCAGGTTTCATTTACAGTTCTGCAGTACTTGTTCCTATGAAATGACCATTAGCACAGGCTTTAAAGCTGCTTTTGCAGCTAACTGCCAGAGGGTGGCAGCCTTTCTATGTTCCCCACCCAAGTAACTAGGGAAAATTCCTTGCGGCCTGTGGTGTTTCTCGGTTATAAATTAGAGTGGAGTGTGCCCGGAGAAACCCACACAAGCTGATGTCTCCTTACTTTGGTTGGATTTTTAAATTTAATTTTTATATTTTATTGGAGAAATTTTCCACTGAGTACGTGGAGCACTTCTACTTTGTGCATTCCTCGGTTGATGGACATTTTCATTGCTTCCAAGTGTTGGCTATGGTAAATATCGTTGGAGTGCAGGATTGCCAGCCTGTGACTTTTGGATTCTCATTTTCTCAGGTGATAGGCCCAGCAGTGGGTGTGATTGATTGACTGGTAGCACCGTGTTTCCCTTTTCAAAGCACCTTCTTTGTGTTTTCATTAGTGGCTCTTACCACGTCCCCCTTAGAATCGAGGGTACGCATTTCTCCACAATCGATTTAGCATTTACTGTTTGCAGCCTTTCTGCTAATGGCCCTACTGGCTGCTGTGAGCTGATAGGGTTTTGTAATTTGGGATTGCATGTCTTTGAAAATTCGTAAAACTCATCATTTTTCTCCGCCGTTTTCTTTTCTGTTAAAAAAAGGAAACAATTGGGAGTACAATATAACTCTTGAAATTGTCTTCTTGGAAGGTTGCCCTCTTTTGAATTTTTTGGTCGATTTTCCACGCCAGAATTTTTTTAGAGAGCAGGTGTCATTTCCCGAACTTCAAGTTTGGTGAATATTTAGGGACCTTTAGCAATGGGTTTAAAGCTGCTGTTGTGGGAAGTGGCCTCAAGGAGGCAGCATTTTTCCTTTCCCAAATCTGAGTACTAGGGCAGCAGAGCCTTTCTGGAAGTCGTGTTCCTAGGTTGTAAATTACATTGGACTGTGCATGGAGAAACCCCCATAAGTTTATGTCTCATTATTTCTTCTTGGTTTTTAAAAGTGTTTTAATTGGGGTAAAGCTTAGAATATTGTTTCTCCTAGGTGTACACAATCTGGTTCATTTGTACATTAAAAATGTCTATTCACGTAAAGATCCTCTTCCCACGTAAAATGTTACAGTGGGTTCCGCAGACCTCCCTTGCTATATGGTCGGTCTTTTTGAGATATGTATATAATATGTGTTTGTATACATATAGTAACACTAATCTTAATTTATCCATTCCCCCCACCTTTCCTCTGAGATGAGCATAGTTTGTTTTCTAAGTCTGTGAGTGTCTTTCTCTGTGGAAATATGTTCATTTGTGTCAGTTATTAGATAACGCCTATAAGTGATATCATAGAATATAGGTCTTTTACTTTCCGACTTACCTCCTGTTTCGTGATTATCTCCAGACTCATTTGTGGTGCCTCAGAGAGCAATGGTTCATTGTTTTCCATGGCTAATATTCCATTGCGTACATGGACCACTGCTTCTTTATCCATTCACCTCTTGTTGGATATTTTGATTGCTTCACTGTCTTGGCTATTGTGAATAAGGCTGCACTGCAGCTTTTGCGGCCTGTGTCTTCTCGATTCTTGTCTTCTCAGGTGAGAGGTCCATTGGTGCGCCTGCTGGATTGAATGGTACCTCCGTTTTTACTTTTAAACACAGCTCCTTGCTGTTCTCATTATTGGCTGTTACCCCTTTACGTCTCACCAGCAGGTAGAGGGGACACAGTTCTTTAAAACCCCTTCAGCATTTATTGTTTGTAGACTTTTTGCTGATGGTCAGTCGACTGGTGTAAGTTGAAAGTTTTTGTAGATTAGATTGCATGGGTCTAACACTCCCTGAGGTTGAGCTTTTCTCCATTTTCCTTGTTTTTTGAACGAGCGTGAGTAAAACTTAACTCTTCATACTCTTCTTGAAACATTTCCCTGTTTTGAATTTTTTTGTCCATTCCCTACTTCAGCAGAATTTTTTAGGGCAGGTGTCCTTTACAGCCGTGAGTCCTTGTGAATGTTAAGTGACCATTAGCTGTGAGTTTAAAGCTGCTCTTGCAGGAAACGGCCACAAGGTGGCAGCATTTCTCCTTTACCAAATTTGGTAACTGGGGAAACAGAGTCTTAATGGAAGTGGTGTTCTAGGTTGTAAATTCAAATGGAATGTGCCAGGAGAAAAGCCCTTTAAGTTTATGTCTCATTACTTCTTGTTCATATTTGTAATTTACTTTTTAGCTTTGATCCCAGCAAATTTGATTACAATGGTTTGTTTGTTCTAGGTGTGCAAGATGTGGTTCTTTCACACATATACGTGTATCTATTCTTCCTCGCATCCTTTTCCCATGTAGGTTATGACACAATGTTGAGTAGTCTTCTCCTGGTCTTCCGTACGTCTTTGGTGGTTATATATTTCACATGGTTTGTATATCTCTGTTAACCCCAATATGGTAATGTATCCAATCCTCATCCCTTTCTATTTGGTGGACCGTAAGTTTTTTTAATGAATCTGTGATTGCCTTTCTCTGTGGAAATATCTTCATTGGTATCAATTTTTAAGTAACTCCTAAAAGTGATATGATAGGATATGTGTCTTTTGCTTTCTCACTTACTACAGGTTGCGTGATTATGTCTAGACACATCTATGGTGCTGCTAATGGCATTGTTTCATTTTTTTCACTAGCGAATATTCCATCTGTACATGGAGGAGTTCTTCTTTGTCCACCCATCTGTTGGTGGAGTTTTTGGTTACTTCCATATCTTGGGTATTGTATGAGTGTGCAATGCAGATTTGCCTGCCTGTGTCTTTCCAATTCTCTCTTCTTAGATTATAGGTCGGGGAGTGGGCCTACTGGATCATATGGTAGCTCAGTGTTTACCTATTTAAGGCACCTCCATTCTGCTCTCATTCGTGGCCCTTTGCAAGTTACGTCCCACTTGAAGTTGAGGGTATGCATTTCTCCACAACACCTTCAGCATTTATTGTTTGTCGTTTTCTTGCTGATGGTTATTCTGACAAGTGTGAGCTGATACCTCTTTGTGGTTGAATTCGCATGTGCCTCATAATCCGTTGAAATTGACCTTTAAGGCATGTCCTTTTTATTTTTCAAGCTGTGATTACCCCTTAGTTCTTCAAAGTGTTCTCTTAAAGTATGTGTCCCATTTTGAAATGTTTTGGCCATTACCTCCCTCAAGACATTTTGAGGGCAGGTTTCATTTACAGTTCTGCAGTACTTGTTCCTATGAAATGACCATTAGCACAGGCTTTAAAGCTGCTTTTGCAGCTAACTGCCAGAGGGCGGCAGCCTTTCTATGTTCCCCACCCTGGTAACTAGGGAAAAGCCCTTGCGGCCTGTGGTGTTTCTCGGTTATAAATGAGAGTGGAGTGTGCCCGGACAAACCCACACAAGCTGATGTCTCCTTACTTTGGTTGGATTTTTAAATTTAATTTTTATTTTTTATTGGAGTAATTTTCCACTGAGTACGTGGACCACTTCTACTTTGTTCATTCCTCGGTTGATGGAGATTTTCATTGCTTCCAAGTGTTGGCTATGGTAAATATTGTTGGAGTGCAGGATTGCCAGCCTGTGACTTTTGGATTCTCATTTTCTCAGGTGATAGGCCCAGCAGTGGGTGTGATTGATTGACTGGTAGCACCGTGTTTCCCTTTTCAAAGCACCTTCTTTGTGTTTTCATTAGTGGCTCTTACCACGTCCCCCTTAGAATCGAGGGTACGCATTTCTCCACAGTCGATTTAGCATTTATTGTTTGCAGCCTTTCTGCTAATGGCCCTACTGGCTGCTGTGAGCTGATAGGGTTTTGTAATTTGGGATTGCATGTCTTTGAAAATTCGTAAAACTCATCATTTTTCTCCGCCGTTTTCTTTTCTGTTAAAAAAAGGAAACAATTGGGAGTACAATATAACTCTTGAAATTGTCTTCTTGGAAGGTTGCCCTCTTTTGAATTTTTTGGTCTATTTTCCACGCCAGAGTTGTTTTAGAGATCAGGTGTCATTTCCCGAAGTGCAAGTTTGGTGAATATGTAGTGACCTTTAGCAATGGGTTTAAAGCTGCTGTTGTGGGAAATGGCCTCAAGGAGGCAGCATTTCTCCATTCCCAAATCTGGGTACTAGGGCAGCAGAGCCTTTCTGGAAGTCGTGTTCCTAGGTTGTAAATTACATTGGACTGTGCATGGAGAAACCCCCATAAGTTTATGTCTCATTATTTCTTCCTGGTTTTTAAAAGTGTTTTAATTGGGGTAAAGCTTAGAATATTGTTATTCCTAGGTGTACGCGATCTGGTTCATTTGTACATTATATATGTCTATTCAAGTACAGATCCTCTTCCCACGTAAAATGTTACAGAGGGTTCCGCAGACCTCCCTTGCTATATGGTCGGTCTTTTTGAGATACGTATATAACCTGTGTTTGTATACATATAGTAACACTAATCTTAATTTATCCATTCCCCCCACCTTTCCTTTGAGATGAGCATAGTTTGTTTTCTAAGTCTGTGAGTGTCTTTCTCTGTGGAAATATGTTCATTTGTGTCAGTTATTAGATAACGCCTATAAGTGATATCATAGAATATAGGTCTTTTACTTTCCGACTTACCTCATGTTTCGTGATTATCTCCAGACTCATTTGTGGTGCCTCAGAGAGCAATGGTTCATTGTTTTCCATGGCTAGTATTCCATTGTGTACATGGACCACTTCTTCTTTATCCGTTCACCTCTTGTTGGATATTTTGATTGCTTCACTGTCTTGGCTATTGTGAATAAGGCTGCACTGCAGCTTTTGCGGCCTGCGTCTTCTCGATTCTTGTCTTCTCAGGTGAGAGGTCCATTGGTGCGCCTGCTGGATTGAATGGTACCTCCATTTTTACTTTTAAACACAGCTCCTTTCTGTTCTCATTATTGGCTGTTACCCCTTTACCTCTCACCAGCAGGTAGAGGGGACACAGTTCTTTAAAACCCCTTCAGCATTTATTGTTTGTAGACTTTTTGCTGATGGTCAGTCGACTGGTGTAAGTTGAAACTTTTTGTAGATTAGATTGCATGGGGCTACCACTCCCTGAGATTGAGCTTTTATCCATTTTCCTTTTTTTTTTTAAAAGAGCGTGAGTAAAACTTAACTCTTCATACTCTCTTTTTGAAACATTTGCCTGTTTTGAATTTTTTTGTCCATTCCCTACTTCAGCAGAATTTTTTAGGGCAGGTGTCCTTTACAGCCCTGAGTCCTTGTGAATGTTAAGTGACCATTAGCTGTGAGTTTAAAGCTGCTCTTGCCGGAAACGGCCACAAGGTGGCAGCATTTCTCCTTTACCAAATTTGGTAACTGGGGAAACAGAGCCTTAATGGAAGTGGTGTTCTAGGTTGTAAATTCGAATGGAATGTGCCAGGAAAAAAGCCCTTTAAGTTTATGTCTCATTACTTCTTGTTCATATTTGTAATTTACTTTTTTATTTTTGATCCCAGCAAATTTGATTACAATGGTTTGTTTGTTCTAGGTGTGCAAGATGTGGTTCTTTCACACATATACGTGTATCTATTCTTCCTCGCATCCTTTTCCCATGTAGGTTATGACACAATGTTGAGTAGTCTTCTCCTGGTCTTCCGTACGTCTTTGGTGGTTATATATTTCACATGGTTTGTATATCTCTGTTAACCCCAATATGGTAATGTATCCAATCCTCATCCCTTTCTATTTGGTGGACCGTAAGTTTTTTTAATGAATCTGTGATTGCCTTTCTCTGTGGAAATATCTTCATTGGTATCAATTTTTAAGTAACTCCTAAAAGTGATATGATAGGATATGTGTCTTTTGCTTTCTCACTTACTACAGGTTGCGTGATTATGTCTAGACACATCTATGGTGCTGCTAATGGCATTGTTTCATTTTTTTCACTAGCGAATATTCCATCTGTACATGGAGGAGTTCTTCTTTGTCCACCCATCTGTTGGTGGAGTTTTTGGTTACTTCCATATCTTGGCTATTGTAAGACTGTGCAATGCAGATTTGCCTGCCTGTGTCTTTCCAATTCTCTCTTCTTAGATTATAGGTCGGGGAGTGGGCCTGCTGGATCATATGGTAGCTCAATGTTTACCTTTTTAAGGCGCCTCCTTTCTGCTCTCATTCGTGGCCCTTTGCAAGTTACGTCCCACTTGAAGTTGAGGGTATGCATTTCTCCACAACACCTTCAGCATTTATTGTTTGTCATTTTCTTGCCGATGGTTATTCTGACAAGTGTGAGCTGATACCTCTTTGTGGTTGAATTCGCATGTGCCTCATAATCCGTTGAAATTGACCTTTAAGGCATGTCCTTTTTATTTTTCAAGCTGTGATTACCCCTTAGTTCTTCAAAGTGTTCTCTTAAAGTATGTGTCCCATTTTGAAATGTTTTGGCCATTACCTCCCTCAAGACATTTTGAGGGCAGGTTTCATTTACAGTTCTGCAGTACTTGTTCCTATGAAATGACCATTAGCACAGGCTTTAAAGCTGCTTTTGCAGCTAACTGCCAGAGGGTGGCAGCCTTTCTATGTTCCCCACCCAAGTAACTAGGGAAAATTCCTTGCGGCCTGTGGTGTTTCTCGGTTATAAATTAGAGTGGAGTGTGCCCGGAGAAACCCACACAAGCTGATGTCTCCTTACTTTTGTTGGATTTTTAAATTTAATTTTTATATTTTATTGGAGAAATTTTCCACTGAGTACGTGGAGCACTTCTACTTTGTGCATTCCTCGGTTGATGGACATTTTCATTGCTTCCAAGTGTTGGCTATGGTAAATATCGTTGGAGTGCAGGATTGCCAGCCTGTGACTTTTGGATTCTCATTTTCTCAGGTGATAGGCCCAGCAGTGGGTGTGATTGATTGACTGGTAGCACCGTGTTTCCCTTTTCAAAGCACCTTCTTTGTGTTTTCATTAGTGGCTCTTACCACGTCCCCCTTAGAATCGAGGGTACGCATTTCTCCACAATCGATTTAGCATTTATTGTTTGCAGCCTTTCTGCTAATGGCCCTACTGGCTGCTGTGAGCTGATAGGGTTTTGTAATTTGGGATTGCATGTCTTTGAAAATTCGTAAAACTCATCATTTTTCTCCGCCGTTTTCTTTTCTGTTAAAAAAAGGAAACAATTGGGAGTACAATATAACTCTTGAAATTGTCTTCTTGGAAGGTTGCCCTCTTTTGAATTTTTTGGTCGATTTTCCACGCCAGAATTTTTTTAGAGAGCAGGTGTCATTTCCCGAACTTCAAGTTTGGTGAATATTTAGGGACCTTTAGCAATGGGTTTAAAGCTGCTGTTGTGGGAAGTGGCCTCAAGGAGGCAGCATTTCTCCTTTCCCAAATCTGAGTACTAGGGCAGCAGAGCCTTTCTGGAAGTCGTGTTCCTAGGTTGTAAATTACATTGGACTGTGCATGGAGAAACCCCCATAAGTTTATGTCTCATTATTTCTTCTTGGTTTTTAAAAGTGTTTTAATTGGGGTAAAGCTTAGAATATTGTTTCTCCTAGGTGTACACAATCTGGTTCATTTGTACATTAAAAATGTCTATTCACGTAAAGATCCTCTTCCCACGTAAAATGTTACAGTGGGTTCCGCAGACCTCCCTTGCTATATGGTCGGTCTTTTTGAGATATGTATATAATATGTGTTTGTATACATATAGTAACACTAATCTTAATTTATCCATTCCCCCCACCTTTCCTCTGAGATGAGCATAGTTTGTTTTCTAAGTCTGTGAGTGTCTTTCTCTGTGGAAATATGTTCATTTGTGTCAGTTATTAGATAACGCCTATAAGTGATATCATAGAATATAGGTCTTTTACTTTCCGACTTACCTCCTGTTTCGTGATTATCTCCAGACTCATTTGTGGTGCCTCAGAGAGCAATGGTTCATTGTTTTCCATGGCTAATATTCCATTGCGTACATGGACCACTGCTACTTTATCCATTCACCTCTTGTTGGATATTTTGATTGCTTCACTGTCTTGGCTATTGTGAATAAGGCTGCACTGCAGCTTTTGCGGCCTGTGTCTTCTCGATTCTTGTCTTCTCAGGTGAGAGGTCCATTGGTGCGCCTGCTGGATTGAATGGTACCTCCGTTTTTACTTTTAAACACAGCTCTTTGCTGTTCTCATTATTGGCTGTTACCCCTTTACGTCTCACCAGCAGGTAGAGGGGACACAGTTCTTTAAAACCCCTTCAGCATTTATTGTTTGTAGACTTTTTGCTGATGGTCAGTCGACTGGTGTAAGTTGAAAGTTTTTGTAGATTAGATTGCATGGGTCTAACACTCCCTGAGGTTGAGCTTTTATCCATTTTCCTTGTTTTTTGAACGAGCGTGAGTAAAACTTAACTCTTCATACTCTTCTTGAAACATTTCCCTGTTTTGAATTTTTTTGTCCATTCCCTACTTCAGCACAATTTTTTAGGGCAGGTGTCCTTTACAGCCGTGAGTCCTTGTGAATGTTAAGTGACCATTAGCTGTGAGTTTAAAGCTGCTCTTGCAGGAAACGGCCACAAGGTGGCAGCATTTCTCCTTTACCAAATTTGGTAACTGGGGAAACAGAGTCTTAATGGAAGTGGTGTTCTAGGTTGTAAATTCAAATGGAATGTGCCAGGAGAAAAGCCCTTTAAGTTTATGTCTCATTACTTCTTGTTCATATTTGTAATTTACTTTTTAGCTTTGATCCCAGCAAATTTGATTACAATGGTTTGTTTGTTCTAGGTGTGCAAGATGTGGTTCTTTCACACATATACGTGTATCTATTCTTCCTCGCATCCTTTTCCCATGTAGGTTATGACACAATGTTGAGTAGTCTTCTCCTGGTCTTCCGTACGTCTTTGGTGGTTATATATTTCACATGGTTTGTATATCTCTGTTAACCCCAATATGGTAATGTATCCAATCCTCATCCCTTTCTATTTGGTGGACCGTAAGTTTTTTTAATGAATCTGTGATTGCCTTTCTCTGTGGAAATATCTTCATTGGTATCAATTTTTAAGTAACTCCTAAAAGTGATATGATAGGATATGTGTCTTTTGCTTTCTCACTTACTACAGGTTGCGTGATTATGTCTAGACACATCTATGGTGCTGCTAATGGCATTGTTTCATTTTTTTCACTAGCGAATATTCCATCTGTACATGGAGGAGTTCTTCTTTGTCCACCCATCTGTTGGTGGAGTTTTTGGTTACTTCCATATCTTGGGTATTGTATGAGTGTGCAATGCAGATTTGCCTGCCTGTGTCTTTCCAATTCTCTCTTCTTAGATTATAGGTCGGGGAGTGGGCCTACTGGATCATATGGTAGCTCAGTGTTTACCTATTTAAGGCACCTCCATTCTGCTCTCATTCGTGGCCCTTTGCAAGTTACGTCCCACTTGAAGTTGAGGGTATGCATTTCTCCACAACACCTTCAGCATTTATTGTTTGTCGTTTTCTTGCTGATGGTTATTCTGACAAGTGTGAGCTGATACCTCTTTGTGGTTGAATTCGCATGTGCCTCATAATCCGTTGAAATTGACCTTTAAGGCATGTCCTTTTTATTTTTCAAGCTGTGATTACCCCTTAGTTCTTCAAAGTGTTCTCTTAAAGTATGTGTCCCATTTTGAAATGTTTTGGCCATTACCTCCCTCAAGACATTTTGAGGGCAGGTTTCATTTACAGTTCTGCAGTACTTGTTCCTATGAAATGACCATTAGCACAGGCTTTAAAGCTGCTTTTGCAGCTAACTGCCAGAGGGCGGCAGCCTTTCTATGTTCCCCACCCTGGTAACTAGGGAAAAGCCCTTGCGGCCTGTGGTGTTTCTCGGTTATAAATGAGAGTGGAGTGTGCCCGGACAAACCCACACAAGCTGATGTCTCCTTACTTTGGTTGGATTTTTAAATTTAATTTTTATTTTTTATTGGAGTAATTTTCCACTGAGTACGTGGACCACTTCTACTTTGTTCATTCCTCGGTTGATGGAGATTTTCATTGCTTCCAAGTGTTGGCTATGGTAAATATTGTTGGAGTGCAGGATTGCCAGCCTGTGACTTTTGGATTCTCATTTTCTCAGGTGATAGGCCCAGCAGTGGGTGTGATTGATTGACTGGTAGCACCGTGTTTCCCTTTTCAAAGCACCTTCTTTGTGTTTTCATTAGTGGCTCTTACCACGTCCCCCTTAGAATCGAGGGTACGCATTTCTCCACAGTCGATTTAGCATTTATTGTTTGCAGCCTTTCTGCTAATGGCCCTACTGGCTGCTGTGAGCTGATAGGGTTTTGTAATTTGGGATTGCATGTCTTTGAAAATTCGTAAAACTCATCATTTTTCTCCGCCGTTTTCTTTTCTGTTAAAAAAAGGAAACAATTGGGAGTACAATATAACTCTTGAAATTGTCTTCTTGGAAGGTTGCCCTCTTTTGAATTTTTTGGTCTATTTTCCACGCCAGAGTTGTTTTAGAGATCAGGTGTCATTTCCCGAAGTGCAAGTTTGGTGAATATGTAGTGACCTTTAGCAATGGGTTTAAAGCTGCTGTTGTGGGAAATGGCCTCAAGGAGGCAGCATTTCTCCATTCCCAAATCTGGGTACTAGGGCAGCAGAGCCTTTCTGGAAGTCGTGTTCCTAGGTTGTAAATTACATTGGACTGTGCATGGAGAAACCCCCATAAGTTTATGTCTCATTATTTCTTCCTGGTTTTTAAAAGTGTTTTAATTGGGGTAAAGCTTAGAATATTGTTATTCCTAGGTGTACGCGATCTGGTTCATTTGTACATTATATATGTCTATTCAAGTACAGATCCTCTTCCCACGTAAAATGTTACAGAGGGTTCCGCAGACCTCCCTTGCTATATGGTCGGTCTTTTTGAGATACGTATATAACCTGTGTTTGTATACATATAGTAACACTAATCTTAATTTATCCATTCCCCCCACCTTTCCTTTGAGATGAGCATAGTTTGTTTTCTAAGTCTGTGAGTGTCTTTCTCTGTGGAAATATGTTCATTTGTGTCAGTTATTAGATAACGCCTATAAGTGATATCATAGAATATAGGTCTTTTACTTTCCGACTTACCTCATGTTTCGTGATTATCTCCAGACTCATTTGTGGTGCCTCAGAGAGCAATGGTTCATTGTTTTCCATGGCTAGTATTCCATTGTGTACATGGACCACTTCTTCTTTATCCGTTCACCTCTTGTTGGATATTTTGATTGCTTCACTGTCTTGGCTATTGTGAATAAGGCTGCACTGCAGCTTTTGCGGCCTGCGTCTTCTCGATTCTTGTCTTCTCAGGTGAGAGGTCCATTGGTGCGCCTGCTGGATTGAATGGTACCTCCATTTTTACTTTTAAACACAGCTCCTTTCTGTTCTCATTATTGGCTGTTACCCCTTTACCTCTCACCAGCAGGTAGAGGGGACACAGTTCTTTAAAACCCCTTCAGCATTTATTGTTTGTAGACTTTTTGCTGATGGTCAGTCGACTGGTGTAAGTTGAAACTTTTTGTAGATTAGATTGCATGGGGCTACCACTCCCTGAGATTGAGCTTTTATCCATTTTCCTTTTTTTTTTTAAAAGAGCGTGAGTAAAACTTAACTCTTCATACTCTCTTTTTGAAACATTTGCCTGTTTTGAATTTTTTTGTCCATTCCCTACTTCAGCAGAATTTTTTAGGGCAGGTGTCCTTTACAGCCCTGAGTCCTTGTGAATGTTAAGTGACCATTAGCTGTGAGTTTAAAGCTGCTCTTGCCGGAAACGGCCACAAGGTGGCAGCATTTCTCCTTTACCAAATTTGGTAACTGGGGAAACAGAGCCTTAATGGAAGTGGTGTTCTAGGTTGTAAATTCGAATGGAATGTGCCAGGAAAAAAGCCCTTTAAGTTTATGTCTCATTACTTCTTGTTCATATTTGTAATTTACTTTTTTATTTTTGATCCCAGCAAATTTGATTACAATGGTTTGTTTGTTCTAGGTGTGCAAGATGTGGTTCTTTCACACATATACGTGTATCTATTCTTCCTCGCATCCTTTTCCCATGTAGGTTATGACACAATGTTGAGTAGTCTTCTCCTGGTCTTCCGTACGTCTTTGGTGGTTATATATTTCACATGGTTTGTATATCTCTGTTAACCCCAATATGGTAATGTATCCAATCCTCATCCCTTTCTATTTGGTGGACCGTAAGTTTTTTTAATGAATCTGTGATTGCCTTTCTCTGTGGAAATATCTTCATTGGTATCAATTTTTAAGTAACTCCTAAAAGTGATATGATAGGATATGTGTCTTTTGCTTTCTCACTTACTACAGGTTGCGTGATTATGTCTAGACACATCTATGGTGCTGCTAATGGCATTGTTTCATTTTTTTCACTAGCGAATATTCCATCTGTACATGGAGGAGTTCTTCTTTGTCCACCCATCTGTTGGTGGAGTTTTTGGTTACTTCCATATCTTGGCTATTGTAAGACTGTGCAATGCAGATTTGCCTGCCTGTGTCTTTCCAATTCTCTCTTCTTAGATTATAGGTCGGGGAGTGGGCCTGCTGGATCATATGGTAGCTCAATGTTTACCTTTTTAAGGCGCCTCCTTTCTGCTCTCATTCGTGGCCCTTTGCAAGTTACGTCCCACTTGAAGTTGAGGGTATGCATTTCTCCACAACACCTTCAGCATTTATTGTTTGTCATTTTCTTGCCGATGGTTATTCTGACAAGTGTGAGCTGATACCTCTTTGTGGTTGAATTCGCATGTGCCTCATAATCCGTTGAAATTGACCTTTAAGGCATGTCCTTTTTATTTTTCAAGCTGTGATTACCCCTTAGTTCTTCAAAGTGTTCTCTTAAAGTATGTGTCCCATTTTGAAATGTTTTGGCCATTACCTCCCTCAAGACATTTTGAGGGCAGGTTTCATTTACAGTTCTGCAGTACTTGTTCCTATGAAATGACCATTAGCACAGGCTTTAAAGCTGCTTTTGCAGCTAACTGCCAGAGGGTGGCAGCCTTTCTATGTTCCCCACCCAAGTAACTAGGGAAAATTCCTTGCGGCCTGTGGTGTTTCTCGGTTATAAATTAGAGTGGAGTGTGCCCGGAGAAACCCACACAAGCTGATGTCTCCTTACTTTTGTTGGATTTTTAAATTTAATTTTTATATTTTATTGGAGAAATTTTCCACTGAGTACGTGGAGCACTTCTACTTTGTGCATTCCTCGGTTGATGGACATTTTCATTGCTTCCAAGTGTTGGCTATGGTAAATATCGTTGGAGTGCAGGATTGCCAGCCTGTGACTTTTGGATTCTCATTTTCTCAGGTGATAGGCCCAGCAGTGGGTGTGATTGATTGACTGGTAGCACCGTGTTTCCCTTTTCAAAGCACCTTCTTTGTGTTTTCATTAGTGGCTCTTACCACGTCCCCCTTAGAATCGAGGGTACGCATTTCTCCACAATCGATTTAGCATTTATTGTTTGCAGCCTTTCTGCTAATGGCCCTACTGGCTGCTGTGAGCTGATAGGGTTTTGTAATTTGGGATTGCATGTCTTTGAAAATTCGTAAAACTCATCATTTTTCTCCGCCGTTTTCTTTTCTGTTAAAAAAAGGAAACAATTGGGAGTACAATATAACTCTTGAAATTGTCTTCTTGGAAGGTTGCCCTCTTTTGAATTTTTTGGTCGATTTTCCACGCCAGAATTTTTTTAGAGAGCAGGTGTCATTTCCCGAACTTCAAGTTTGGTGAATATTTAGGGACCTTTAGCAATGGGTTTAAAGCTGCTGTTGTGGGAAGTGGCCTCAAGGAGGCAGCATTTCTCCTTTCCCAAATCTGAGTACTAGGGCAGCAGAGCCTTTCTGGAAGTCGTGTTCCTAGGTTGTAAATTACATTGGACTGTGCATGGAGAAACCCCCATAAGTTTATGTCTCATTATTTCTTCTTGGTTTTTAAAAGTGTTTTAATTGGGGTAAAGCTTAGAATATTGTTTCTCCTAGGTGTACACAATCTGGTTCATTTGTACATTAAAAATGTCTATTCACGTAAAGATCCTCTTCCCACGTAAAATGTTACAGTGGGTTCCGCAGACCTCCCTTGCTATATGGTCGGTCTTTTTGAGATATGTATATAATATGTGTTTGTATACATATAGTAACACTAATCTTAATTTATCCATTCCCCCCACCTTTCCTCTGAGATGAGCATAGTTTGTTTTCTAAGTCTGTGAGTGTCTTTCTCTGTGGAAATATGTTCATTTGTGTCAGTTATTAGATAACGCCTATAAGTGATATCATAGAATATAGGTCTTTTACTTTCCGACTTACCTCCTGTTTCGTGATTATCTCCAGACTCATTTGTGGTGCCTCAGAGAGCAATGGTTCATTGTTTTCCATGGCTAATATTCCATTGCGTACATGGACCACTGCTACTTTATCCATTCACCTCTTGTTGGATATTTTGATTGCTTCACTGTCTTGGCTATTGTGAATAAGGCTGCACTGCAGCTTTTGCGGCCTGTGTCTTCTCGATTCTTGTCTTCTCAGGTGAGAGGTCCATTGGTGCGCCTGCTGGATTGAATGGTACCTCCGTTTTTACTTTTAAACACAGCTCTTTGCTGTTCTCATTATTGGCTGTTACCCCTTTACGTCTCACCAGCAGGTAGAGGGGACACAGTTCTTTAAAACCCCTTCAGCATTTATTGTTTGTAGACTTTTTGCTGATGGTCAGTCGACTGGTGTAAGTTGAAAGTTTTTGTAGATTAGATTGCATGGGTCTAACACTCCCTGAGGTTGAGCTTTTATCCATTTTCCTTGTTTTTTGAACGAGCGTGAGTAAAACTTAACTCTTCATACTCTTCTTGAAACATTTCCCTGTTTTGAATTTTTTTGTCCATTCCCTACTTCAGCACAATTTTTTAGGGCAGGTGTCCTTTACAGCCGTGAGTCCTTGTGAATGTTAAGTGACCATTAGCTGTGAGTTTAAAGCTGCTCTTGCAGGAAACGGCCACAAGGTGGCAGCATTTCTCCTTTACCAAATTTGGTAACTGGGGAAACAGAGTCTTAATGGAAGTGGTGTTCTAGGTTGTAAATTCAAATGGAATGTGCCAGGAGAAAAGCCCTTTAAGTTTATGTCTCATTACTTCTTGTTCATATTTGTAATTTACTTTTTAGCTTTGATCCCAGCAAATTTGATTACAATGGTTTGTTTGTTCTAGGTGTGCAAGATGTGGTTCTTTCACACATATACGTGTATCTATTCTTCCTCGCATCCTTTTCCCATGTAGGTTATGACACAATGTTGAGTAGTCTTCTCCTGGTCTTCCGTACGTCTTTGGTGGTTATATATTTCACATGGTTTGTATATCTCTGTTAACCCCAATATGGTAATGTATCCAATCCTCATCCCTTTCTATTTGGTGGACCGTAAGTTTTTTTAATGAATCTGTGATTGCCTTTCTCTGTGGAAATATCTTCATTGGTATCAATTTTTAAGTAACTCCTAAAAGTGATATGATAGGATATGTGTCTTTTGCTTTCTCACTTACTACAGGTTGCGTGATTATGTCTAGACACATCTATGGTGCTGCTAATGGCATTGTTTCATTTTTTTCACTAGCGAATATTCCATCTGTACATGGAGGAGTTCTTCTTTGTCCACCCATCTGTTGGTGGAGTTTTTGGTTACTTCCATATCTTGGGTATTGTATGAGTGTGCAATGCAGATTTGCCTGCCTGTGTCTTTCCAATTCTCTCTTCTTAGATTATAGGTCGGGGAGTGGGCCTACTGGATCATATGGTAGCTCAGTGTTTACCTATTTAAGGCACCTCCATTCTGCTCTCATTCGTGGCCCTTTGCAAGTTACGTCCCACTTGAAGTTGAGGGTATGCATTTCTCCACAACACCTTCAGCATTTATTGTTTGTCGTTTTCTTGCTGATGGTTATTCTGACAAGTGTGAGCTGATACCTCTTTGTGGTTGAATTCGCATGTGCCTCATAATCCGTTGAAATTGACCTTTAAGGCATGTCCTTTTTATTTTTCAAGCTGTGATTACCCCTTAGTTCTTCAAAGTGTTCTCTTAAAGTATGTGTCCCATTTTGAAATGTTTTGGCCATTACCTCCCTCAAGACATTTTGAGGGCAGGTTTCATTTACAGTTCTGCAGTACTTGTTCCTATGAAATGACCATTAGCACAGGCTTTAAAGCTGCTTTTGCAGCTAACTGCCAGAGGGCGGCAGCCTTTCTATGTTCCCCACCCTGGTAACTAGGGAAAAGCCCTTGCGGCCTGTGGTGTTTCTCGGTTATAAATGAGAGTGGAGTGTGCCCGGACAAACCCACACAAGCTGATGTCTCCTTACTTTGGTTGGATTTTTAAATTTAATTTTTATTTTTTATTGGAGTAATTTTCCACTGAGTACGTGGACCACTTCTACTTTGTTCATTCCTCGGTTGATGGAGATTTTCATTGCTTCCAAGTGTTGGCTATGGTAAATATTGTTGGAGTGCAGGATTGCCAGCCTGTGACTTTTGGATTCTCATTTTCTCAGGTGATAGGCCCAGCAGTGGGTGTGATTGATTGACTGGTAGCACCGTGTTTCCCTTTTCAAAGCACCTTCTTTGTGTTTTCATTAGTGGCTCTTACCACGTCCCCCTTAGAATCGAGGGTACGCATTTCTCCACAATCGATTTAGCATTTATTGTTTGCAGCCTTTCTGCTAATGGCCCTACTGGCTGCTGTGAGCTGATAGGGTTTTGTAATTTGGGATTGCATGTCTTTGAAAATTCGTAAAACTCATCATTTTTCTCCGCCGTTTTCTTTTCTGTTAAAAAAAGGAAACAATTGGGAGTACAATATAACTCTTGAAATTGTCTTCTTGGAAGGTTGCCCTCTTTTGAATTTTTTGGTCTATTTTCCACGCCAGAGTTGTTTTAGAGATCAGGTGTCATTTCCCGAAGTGCAAGTTTGGTGAATATGTAGTGACCTTTAGCAATGGGTTTAAAGCTGCTGTTGTGGGAAATGGCCTCAAGGAGGCAGCATTTCTCCATTCCCAAATCTGGGTACTAGGGCAGCAGAGCCTTTCTGGAAGTCGTGTTCCTAGGTTGTAAATTACATTGGACTGTGCATGGAGAAACCCCCATAAGTTTATGTCTCATTATTTCTTCCTGGTTTTTAAAAGTGTTTTAATTGGGGTAAAGCTTAGAATATTGTTTGTCCTAGGTGTACGCAATCTGGTTCATTTGGACATTTTATATGTCTATTCAAGTACAGACCCTCTTCCCATGTAAAATATTACAGAGGGTTCCGCAGACCTCCCTTGCTATATGGTCGGTCTTTTTGAGATACGTATATAACCTGTGTTTGTATACATATAGTAACACTAATCTTAATTTATCCATTCCCCCCACCTTTCCTTTGAGATGAGCATAGTTTGTTTTCTAAGTCTGTGAGTGTCTTTCTCTGTGGAAATATGTTCATTTGTGTCAGTTATTAGATAACGCCTATAAGTGATATCATAGAATATAGGTCTTTTACTTTCCGACTTACCTCATGTTTCGTGATTATCTCCAGACTCATTTGTGGTGCCTCAGAGAGCAATGGTTCATTGTTTTCCATGGCTAATATTCCATTGTGTACATGGACCACTTCTTCTTTATCCGTTCACCTCTTGTTGGATATTTTGATTGCTTCACTGTCTTGGCTATTGTGAATAAGGCTGCACTGCAGCTTTTGCGGCCTGCGTCTTCTCGATTCTTGTCTTCTCAGGTGAGAGGTCCATTGGTGCGCCTGCTGGATTGAATGGTACCTCCATTTTTACTTTTAAACACAGCTCCTTTCTGTTCTCATTATTGGCTGTTACCCCTTTACCTCTCACCAGCAGGTAGAGGGGACACAGTTCTTTAAAACCCCTTCAGCATTTATTGTTTGTAGACTTTTTGCTGATGGTCAGTCGACTGGTGTAAGTTGAAACTTTTTGTAGATTAGATTGCATGGGGCTACCACTCCCTGAGATTGAGCTTTTATCCATTTTCCTTTTTTTTTAAAAGAGCGTGAGTAAAACTTAACTCTTCATACTCTCTTTTTGAAACATTTGCCTGTTTTGAATTTTTTTGTCCATTCCCTACTTCAGCAGAATTTTTTAGGGCAGGTGTCCTTTACAGCCCTGAGTCCTTGTGAATGTTAAGTGACCATTAGCTGTGAGTTTAAAGCTGCTCTTGCCGGAAACGGCCACAAGGTGGCAGCATTTCTCCTTTACCAAATTTGGTAACTGGGGAAACAGAGCCTTAATGGAAGTGGTGTTCTAGGTTGTAAATTCGAATGGAATGTGCCAGGAAAAAAGCCCTTTAAGTTTATGTCTCATTACTTCTTGTTCATATTTGTAATTTACTTTTTTATTTTTGATCCCAGCAAATTTGATTACAATGGTTTGTTTGTTCTAAGTGTGCAAGATGTGGTTCTTTCACACATATACGTGTATCTATTCTTCCTCGCATCCTTTTCCCATGTAGGTTATGACACAATGTTGAGTAGTCTTCTCCTGGTCTTCCGTACGTCTTTGGTGGTTATATATTTCACATGGTTTGTATATCTCTGTTAACCCCAATATGGTAATGTATCCAATCCTCATCCCTTTCTATTTGGTGGACCGTAAGTTTTTTTAATGAATCTGTGATTGCCTTTCTCTGTGGAAATATCTTCATTGGTATCAATTTTTAAGTAACTCCTAAAAGTGATATGATAGGATATGTGTCTTTTGCTTTCTCACTTACTACAGGTTGCGTGATTATGTCTAGACACATCTATGGTGCTGCTAATGGCATTGTTTCATTTTTTTCACTAGCGAATATTCCATCTGTACATGGAGGAGTTCTTCTTTGTCCACCCATCTGTTGGTGGAGTTTTTGGTTACTTCCATATCTTGGGTATTGTATGACTGTGCAATGCAGATTTGCCTGCCTGTGTCTTTCCAATTCTCTCTTCTTAGATTATAGGTCAGGGAGTGGGCCTGCTGGATTATATGGTAGCTCAATGTTTACCTTTTTAAGGCGCCTCCTTTCTGCTCTCATTCGTGGCCCTTTGCAAGTTACGTCCCACTTGAAGTTGAGGGTATGCATTTCTCCACAACACCTTCAGCATTTATTGTTTGTCGTTTTCTTGCTGATGGTTATTCTGACAAGTGTGAGCTGATACCTCTTTGTGGTTGAATTCGCATGTGCCTCATAATCCGTTGAAATTGACCTTTAAGGCATGTCCTTTTTATTTTTCAAGCTGTGATTACCCCTTAGTTCTTCAAAGTGTTCTCTTAAAGTATGTGTCCCATTTTGAAATGTTTTGGCCATTACCTCCCTCAAGACATTTTGAGGGCAGGTTTCATTTACAGTTCTGCAGTACTTGTTCCTATGAAATGACCATTAGCACAGGCTTTAAAGCTGCTTTTGCAGCTAACTGCCAGAGGGCGGCAGCCTTTCTATGTTCCCCACCCAAGTAACTAGGGAAAATTCCTTGCGGCCTGTGGTGTTTCTCGGTTATAAATTAGAGTGGAGTGTGCCCGGACAAACCCACACAAGCTGATGTCTCCTTACTTTTGTTGGATTTTTAAATTTAATTTTTATATTTTATTGGAGAAATTTTCCACTGAGTACGTGGAGCACTTCTACTTTGTGCATTCCTCGGTTGATGGACATTTTCATTGCTTCCAAGTGTTCGCTATGGTAAATATAGTTGGAGTGCAGGATTGCCAGCCTGTGACTTTTGGATTCTCATTTTCTCAGGTGATAGGCCCAGCAGTGGGTGTGATTGATTGACTGGTAGCACCGTGTTTCCCTTTTCAAAGCACCTTCTTTCTGTTTTCATTAGTGGCTCTTACCACGTCCCCCTTAGAATCGAGGGTACGCATTTCTCCACAATCGATTTAGCATTTATTGTTTGCAGCATTTATGCTAATGGCCCTACTGGCTGCTGTGAGCTGATAGGGTTTTGTAATTTGGGTTTGCATGTCTTTGAAAATTCGTAAAACTCATCATTTTTCTCCGCCGTTTTCTTTTCTGTTAAAAAAAGGAAACAATTGGGAGTACAATATAACTCTTGAAATTGTCTTCTTGGAAGGTTGCCCTCTTTTGAATTTTTTGGTCTATTTTCCACGCCAGAGTTGTTTTAGAGAGCAGGTGTCATTTCCCGAACTGCAAGTTTGGTGAATATTTAGTGACCTTTAGCAATGGGTTTAAAGCTGCTGTTGTGGGAAGTGGCCTCAAGGAGGCAGCATTTCTTCATTACAAATCTGGGTACTGGGGCAGCAGAGCCTTTCTGGAAGTCGTGTTCCTAGGTTGTAAATTACATTGGACTGTGCATGGAGAAACCCCCATAAGTTTATGTCTCATTATTTCTTCTTGGTTTTTAAAAGTGTTTTAATTGGGGTAAAGCTTAGAATATTGTTTGTCCTAGGTGTATGCAATCTGGTTCATTTGGACATGTCTATTCAAGTACAGACCCTCTTCCCATGTAAAATGTTACAGAGGGTTCCGCAGACCTCCCTTGCTATATGGTCGGTCTTTTTGAGATACGTATATAACCTGTGTTTGTATACATATAGTAACACTAATCTTAATTTATCCATTCCCCCCACCTTTCCTCTGAGATGAGCATAGTTTGTTTTCTAAGTCTGTGAGTGTCTTTCTCTGTGGAAATATGTTCATTTGTGTCAGTTATTAGATAACGCCTATAAGTGATATCATAGAATATAGGTCTTTTACTTTCCGACTTACCTCATGTTTCTTGATTATCTCCAGACAAATTTGTGGTGCCTCAGAGAGCAATGGTTCATTGTTTTCCATGGCTAATATTCCATTGTGTACATGGACCACTTCTTCTTTATCCATTCACCTCTTGTTGGATATTTTGATTGCTTCACTGTCTTGGCTATTGTGAATAAGGCTGCACTGCAGCTTTTGCGGCCTGTGTCTTCTCGATTCTTGTCTTCTCAGGTGAGAGGTCCATTGGTGCGCCTGCTGGATTGAATGGTACCTCCGTTTTTACTTTTAAACACAGCTCCTTGCTGTTCTCATTATTGGCTGTTACCCCTTTACGTCTCACCAGCAGGTAGAGGGGACACAGTTCTTTAAAACCCCTTCAGCATTTATTGTTTGTAGACTTTTTGCTGATGGTCAGTCGACTGGTGTAAGTTGAAAGTTTTTGTAGATTAGATTGCATGGGTCTAACACTCCCTGAGGTTGAGCTTTTATCCATTTTCCTTTGTTTTTTGAACGAGCGTGAGTAAAACTTAACTCTTCATACTCTTCTTGAAACATTTCCCTGTTTTGAATTTTTTTGTCCATTCCCTACTTCAGCAGAATTTTTTAGGGCAGGTGTCCTTTACAGCCGTGAGTCCTTGTGAATGTTAAGTGACCATTAGCTGTGAGTTTAAAGCTGCTCTTGCAGGAAACGGCCACAAGGTGGCAGCATTTCTCCTTTACCAAATTTGGTAACTGGGGAAACAGAGTCTTAATGGAAGTGGTGTTCTAGGTTATAAATTCAAATGGAATGTGCCAGGAGAAAAGCCCTTTAAGTTTATGTCTCATTACTTCTTGTTCATATTTGTAATTTACTTTTTAGCTTTGATCCCAGCAAATTTGATTACAATGGTTTGTTTGTTCTAGGTGTGCAAGATGTGGTTCTTTCACACATATACGTGTATCTATTCTTCCTCGCATTCTTTTCCCATGTAGGTTATGACACAATGTTGAGTAGTCTTCTCCTGGTCTTCCGTACGTCTTTGGTGGTTATATATTTCACATGGTTTGTATATCTCTGTTAACCCCAATGTGGTAATGTATCCAATCCTCATCCCTTTCTATTTGGTGGACCGTAAGTTTTTTTAATGAATCTGTGATTGCCTTTCTCTGTGGAAATATCTTCATTGGTATCAATTTTTAAGTAACTCCTAAAAGTGATATGATAGGATATGTGTCTTTTGCTTTCTCACTTAGTACAGGTTGCGTGATTATGTCTAGACTCGTCTATGGTGCTGCAAATGGCATTGTTTCATTTTTTTCACTAGCGAATATTCCATCTGTACATGGAGGAGTTCTTCTTTGTCCACCCATCTGTTGGTGGAGTTTTTGGTTACTTCCATATCTTGGGTATTGTATGACTGTGCAATGCAGATTTGTCTGCCTGTGTCTATCCAATTCTCTCTTCTTAGATTATAGGTCAGGGAGTGGGCCTGCTGGATCATATGGTAGCTCAATGTTTACCTATTTAAGGCACCTCCATTCTGCTCTCATTCGTGGCCCTTTGCAAGTTACGTCCCACTTGAAGTTGAGGGTATGCATTTCTCCACAACAGCTTCAGCATTTATTGTTTGTAGTTTTCTTGCTGATGGTTATTCTGACAAGTGTGAGCTGATACCTCTTTGTGGTTGAATTCGCATGTGCCTCATAATCCGTTGAAATTGACCTTTAAGGCATGTCCTTTTTATTTTTCAAGCTGTGATTACCCCTTAGTTCTTCAAAGTGTTCTCTTAAAGTATGTGTCCCATTTTGAAATGTTTTGGCCATTACCTCCCTCAAGACATTTTGAGGGCAGGTTTCATTTACAGTTCTGCAGTACTTGTTCCAATGAAATGACCATTAGCACGGGCTTTAAAGGTGCTTTTGCAGCTAACTGCCAGAGGGCGGCAGCCTTTCTATGTTCCCCACCCTGGTAACTAGGGAAAAGCCCTTGCGGCCTGTGGTGTTTCTCGGTTATAAATTAGAGTGGAGTGTGCCCGGACAAACCCACACAAGCTGATGTCTCCTTACTTTGGTTGGATTTTTAAATTTAATTTTTATTTTTTATTGGAGAAATTTTCCACTGAGTACGTGGAGCACTTCTACTTTGTGCATTCCTCGGTTGATGGACATTTTCATTGCTTCCAAGTGTTGGCTATGGTAAATATTGTTGGAGTGCAGGATTGCCAGCCTGTGACTTTTGGATTCTCATTTTCTCAGGGGATAGGCCCAGCAGTGGGTGTGATTGATTGACTGGTAGCACCGTGTTTCC
>NW_028122486.1:0-89234 GCF_965194805.1 Balaenoptera borealis | reverse complement strand
TTTGAAACCCTTGTTTTATGTATCACCCCACCTCACCTTTCCCGTTAAGCAGCCATAGTGTGTTTTCTGCATGTGTGACTCTGTTCTGTTTTGTAATTCAGTTCAAGTGTAACGGTTTTTACATTCCCTCTATCAGTGATACCTTTTGAGAAGTGTCCTTTTCTGTGTGACTTATTTCACTTAGAGTCGTCATACCTAAATCCACTCATCATGCTGCTACTAGCCTTATGACATTGATTTCACGGCTGAGTGATATTCCATTGTACATAAGGACCACAACTTCTTTATCCATTTTTCTCTTTCCTGGGATATTGAAGGTGGAATGAAGTGGAGGTCCTTGTCAACAGAGCAGCCCTAAACTTTGGGGTGCTTGTGTCTTGCTGATTTTTCATTTTCCCAATTTATACCCCCATGAGTGGAAGTGCCCTATGCTCTCTAAGCTGTGTTTTTTAGATGTTTCAGGACACACCGTACTCTTCTCCAGAGTGGCTGTTGGCAATTTACATCCCGCCCATCAGTGTAGCAAGGCTCCCATTTCTCCATGGCCTGTCCTGCATTTCTGGTTTTGACACTTTTTTCAGCATGGCCCTTTTAACCGATGGGAAGCGAGACTTCTTTGTAGCGCTGATTTGCCTTTCCAGGTTGCTTGGTTGGCCAAAAAGGGCGTATGCGTTTTTTCCTGAATATATTCAGGAAAAAACGCATACGCCCTTTTTGGCCAAGGGCATCATTGTCAACGTTTTGCCGCTTTTCATGTGCTTTAAAGGCGATTCGAATCTACCTCCTGAAATCTGTTTCCTGCAATTCTGCCTTGATTTCAAATCCTCTTCTTTGCCTTCCCTCAATATATTTGTGGACGAGAGTTATCATTTATAACTCTGCAGGTTTGTGAATTGCAGTGCCCTGAACCTCCATTTTACAACTCGCGTTTTTGGGAGATGGCCGCAAAAGCGCAGGATGGCTTCAGGCCCTGTTCTTGATCCGGGGGGCAGGCTGAGCCTGTGGTTAATTCTTCTTCCTGATGGGAAAATAGAGTGACCTGTGCCTGTCCCAACACCAAGAGCTAGTCTCTCATTGGTTCCACGTCTTCCCGTTCATCCTCAGGACAAATTGCAACCTGTACGGAACAGGAGGTTAAAGGTGCTGATGCTCCAAGGAGGGAGATTGCTAGTAAAGCGGCTGGAATAGCGAACCCGGGCACAAGGAGATGAGAAATGAGGTGCGTTTTGGAAACCTTTCCCCATCACACGGTGTACCATCTTCTGGGTTTCTCATGCATGTTTACGATGTAGGAAGATGCCCTTCAACCTGGAGATTTGGGACCCATGCGATGGGTACCACGCAGTATTACTTTAAAGGGTCTGCGTTTGCTCACCCAACCTCACCAAACCTCTCAGCCGCAACAGTGTCCACCCTTATGTCTCATCCAGCTGTGGGTCTAGATATGGTCAATCCAGGTTGCATCACAGCCCCTGAACGCATTGTGTAAGAATTTCTCTCTCTTTCACTGTCTTTGTTTCATGGGTTTTTCAAAGTAATTTATTTTTATAATGGGGTTTAGCTGCTTTTCACTGCTGTGTTTATGCCGCTTTTTACCCACTTGACACACTAACAGAGAGATATCAATACATAGGTTTTAAGATTATTACTAGTCAGATATATTCTTGTGCGGTGAATAGGGCGTGTTGAGTCCAGTTCTCTGAGCAAGGAGTAGGTCTTGTCTATTACATATTGGGTTTATGGAACGGTATCTGAGCTAATTTGAAACCCTTGTTTTATGTATCACCCCACCTCACCTTTCCCGTTAAGCAGCCATAGTGTGTTTTCTGCATGTGTGACTCTGTTCTGTTTTGTAATTCAGTTCAAGTGTAACGGTTTTTACATTCCCTCTATCAGTGATACCTTATGAGAAGTGTCCTTTTCTGTGTGACTTATTTCACTTAGAATCGTCGTACCTAAATCCACTCATCATGCTGCTACTAGCCTTATGACATTGATTTCATGGCTGAGTGATATTCCATTGTACATAAGGACCACAACTTCTTTATCCATTTTTCTCTTTCCTGGGATATTGAAGGTGGAATGAAGTGGAGGTCCTTGTCAACAGAGCAGCCCTAAACTTTGGGGTGCTTGTGTCTTGCTGATTTTTCATTTTCCCAATTTATAACCCCTGAGTGGAAGTGCCCCATGCTCTCTAAGCTTTGTTTTTTAGATGTTTCCGGACTCACCGTACGCTTCTCCAGAGTGGCTGTTGGCAATTTACATCCCGCCCATCAGTGTAGGAAGGCTCCCATTTCTCCATGGCCTGTCCTGCATTTCTGGTTTTGACACTTTTTTCAGCATGGCCTTTTTTACCGATGGGAAGCGAGACATCTTTGTAGCGCTGATTTGCCTTTCCAGGTTGCTTGGTTGGCCAAAAAGGGCGTATGCGTTTTTTCCTGAATATATTCAGGAAAAAACGCATACGCCCTTTTTGGCCAAGGGCATCATTGTCAACGTTTTGCCGCTTTTCATGTGCTTTAAAGGCGATTCGAATCTACCTCCTGAAATCTGTTTCCTGCAATTCTGCCTTGATTTCAAATCCTCTTCTTTGCCTTCCCTCAATATATTTGTGGACGAGAGTTATCATTTATAAGTCTGCAGGTTTGTGAATTGCAGTGCCCTGAACCTCCATTTTACAACTCGATTTTTAGGGAGCTGGCCGCAATAGCGCAGGATGGCTTCAGGCCCTGTTTTGGTTCCGGGTGGCAGGCTGAGCCTGTGGTTAATTCTTCTTCCTGATGGGAAAATAGAGTGACCTGTGCCTGTCCCAACACCAAGAGCTAGTCTCTCATTGGTTCCACGTCTTCCCGTTCATCCTCAGGACAAATTGCAACCTGTACGGAACAGGAGGTTAAAGGTGCTGATGCTCCAAGGAGGGAGATTGCTAGTAAAGCGGCTGGAATAGCGAACCCGGGCACAAGGAGATGAGAAATGAGGTGCGTTTTGGAAACCTTTCCCCATCACACGGTGTACCATCTTCTGGGTTTCTCATGCATGTTTTCGATGTAGGAAGATGCCCTTGAACCTGGAGATTTGTGACCCATGCGATGGGTACCATGCAGTATTACTTTAAAGGGTCTGCGTTTGCTCACCCAACCTCACCAAACCTCTCAGCCCCAAGAGTGTCCACCCTTATGTCTCATCCAGCTGTGGGTCTAGATATGGTCAATCCAGGTTGCATCACAGCCCCTGAACGCATTGTGTAAGAATTTCTCTCTCTTTCACTGTCTTTGTTTCATGGGTTTTTCAAAGTAATTTATTTTTATAATGGGGTTTAGCTGCTTTTCACTGCTGTGTTTATGCCGCTTTACACCCACTTGACACACTAACAGAGAGATATCAATACATAGGTTTTAAGATTATTACTAGTCAGATATATTCTTGTGCGGTGAATAGGGCGTGTTGAGTCCAGTTCTCTGAGCAAGGAGTAGGTCTTGTCTATTACATATTGGGTTTATGGAACGGTATCTGAGCTAATTTGAAACCCTTGTTTTATGTATCACCCCACCTCACCTTTCCCGTTAAGCAGCCATAGTGTGTTTTCTGCATGTGTGACTCTGTTCTGTTTTGTAATTCAGTTCAAGTGTAACGGTTTTTACATTCCCTCTATCAGTGATACCTTATGAGAAGTGTCCTTTTCTGTGTGACTTATTTCACTTAGAATCGTCGTACCTAAATCCACTCATCATGCTGCTACTAGCCTTATGAAATTGATTTCATGGCTGAGTGATATTCCATTGTACATAAGGACCACAACTTCTTTATCCATTTTTCTCTTTCCTGGGATATTGAAGGTGGAATGAAGTGGAGGTCCTTGTCAACAGAGCAGCCCTAAACTTTGGGGTGCTTGTGTCTTGCTGATTTTTAATTTTCCCAATTTATACCCCCATGAGTGGAAGTGCCCTATGCTCTCTAAGCTTTGCTTTTTAGACGTTTCAGGACTCACCGTACACTTCTCCAGAGTGGCTGTTGACAATTTACATCCCGCCCATCAGTGTAGCAAGGCTCCCATTTCTCCATGGCCTGTCCTGCATTTCTGGTTTTGACACTCTTTTCAGCATGGCCCTTTTGACCGATGGGAAGCGAGACATCTTTGTAGTGCTGATTTGCCTTTCCAGGTTGCTTGGTTGGCCAAAAAGTGCGTATGCGTTTTTTCCTGAATATATTTAGGAAAAAACGCATACGCCCTTTTTGGCCAAGGGCATCATTGTCAACGTTTTGCTGCTTTTCATGTGCTTTAAAGGCAATTCGAATCTACCTCCTGAAATCTGTTTCCTGCAATTCTGCCTTGATTTCAAATCCTCTTCTTTGCCTTCCCTCAATATATTTGTGGATGAGAGTTATCATTTATAAGTCTGCAGGTTTGTGAATTGCAGTGCCCTGAACCTCCATTTTACAACTCGCTTTTTAGGGAGCTGGCCGCAAAAGCGCAGGATGGCTTCAGGCCCTGTTCTGGTTCCGGGGGGCAGGCTGAGCCTGTGGTTAATTCTTCTTCCTGATGGGAAAATAGAGTGACCTGTGCCTGTCCCAACACCAAGAGCTAGTCTTTCATTGGTTCCACGTCTTCCCGTTCATCCTCAGTACAAATTGCAACCTGTACGGAACAGGAGGTTAAAGGTGCTGATGCTCCAAGGAGGGAGATTGCTAGTAAAGTGGCTGGAATGGCGAACCCGGGCACAAGCAGATAAGAAATGAGGTGCGTTTTAGAAACCTTTCCCCATCACACGGTGTACCGTCTTCTGGGTATCTCATGCATGTTTTCGATGTAGGAAGATGCCCTTGAACCTGGAGATTTGGGACCCATGCGATGGGTACCACGCAGTATTATTTAAAGGGTCTACGTTTGCTCACCCAACCTCACCAAACCTCTCAGCCGCAACAGTGTCCACCCTTATGTCTCATCCAGCTGTGGGTCTAGATATGGTCAATCCAGGTTGCATCACAGCCCCTGAACGCATTGTGTAAGAATTTCTCTCTCTTTCACTGTCTTTGTTTCATGGGTTTTTCAAAGTAATTTATTTTTATAATGGGGTTTAGCTGCTTTTCACTGCTGTGTTTATGCCGCTTTTTACCCACTTGACCCACTAACAGAGAGATATCAATACATAGGTTTTAAGATTATTACTAGTCAGATATATTCTTGTGCGGTGAATAGGGCGTGTTGAGTCCAGTTCTCTGAGCAAGGAGTAGGTCTTGTCTATTACATATTGGGTTTATGGAACGGTATCTGAGCTAATTTGAAACCCTTGTTTTATGTATCACCCCACCTCACCTTTCCCGTTAAGCAGCCATAGTGTGTTTTCTGCATGTGTGACTCTGTTCTGTTTTGTAATTCAGTTCAAGTGTAACGGTTTTTACATTCCCTCTATCAGTGATACTTTATGAGAAGTGTCCTTTTCTGTGTGACTTATTTCACTTAGAATCGTCGTACCTAAATCCACTCGTCATGCTGCTACTAGCCTTATGACATTGATTTCATGGCTGAGTGATATTCCAGTGTACATAAGGACCACAACTTCTTTATCCATTTTTCTCTTTCCTGGGATATTGAAGGTGGAATGAAGTGGAGGTCCTTGTCAACAGAGCAGTCCTAAACTTTGGGGTGCTTGTGTCTTGCTGATTTTTAATTTTCCCAATTTATACCCCCATGAGTGGAAGTGCCCTATGCTCTCTAAGCTGTGTTTTTTAGATGTTTCAGGACACACCGTACTCTCCTCCAGAGTGGCTGTTGGCAATTTACATCCCGCCCGTCAGTGTACCAAGGCTCCCATTTCTCCATGGCCTGTCCTGCATTTCTGGTTTTGACACTTTTTTCAGCATGGCCTTTTTAACCGATGGGAAGCGAGACTTCTTTGTAGCGCTGATTTGCCTTTCCAGGTTGCTTGGTTGGCCAAAAAGGGCGTATGCGTTTTTTCCTGAATATATTCAGGAAAAAACGCATACGCCCTTTTTGGCCAAGGGCATCATTGTCAACGTTTTGCCGCTTTTCATGTGCTTTAAAGCGATTCGAATCTACATCCTGAAATCTGTTTCCTGCAATTCTGCCTTGATTTCAAATCCTCTTCTTTGCCTTCCCTCAATATATTTGTGGACGAGAGTTATCATTTATAACTCTGCAGGTTTGTGAATTGCAGTGCCCTGAACCTCCATTTACAACTCGCTTTTTAGGGAGCTGGCCACAAAAGCGCAGGATGGCTTCAGGCCCTGTTCTGGTTCCGGTGGGCAGGCTGAGCCTGTGGTTAATTCTTCTTCCTGATGGGAAAATAGAGTGACCTGTGCCTGTCCCAACACCAAGAGCTAGTCTCTCATTGGTTCCACGTCTTCCCGTTCATCCTCAGGACAAATTGCAACCTGTACGGAACAGGAGGTTAAAGGTGCTGATGCTCCAAGTAGGGAGATTGCTAGTAAAGTGGCTGGAATAGCGAACCCGGGCACAAGGAGATGAGAAATGAGGTGCGTTTTAGAAACGTTTCCACATCACACGGTGTACCATCTTCTGGGTTTCTCATGCATGTTTTCGATGTAGGAAGATGCCCTTGAACCTGGAGATTTGGGACCCATGCGATGGGTACCACGCAGTATTACTTTAAAGGGTCTGCGTTTGCTCACCCAACCTCACCAAACCTCTCAGCCGCAACAGTGTCCACCCTTATGTCTCATCCAGCTGTGGGTCTAGATATGGTCAATCCAGGTTGCATCACAGCCCCTGAACGCATTGTGTAAGAATTTCTCTCTCTTTCACTGTCTTTGTTTCATGGGTTTTTCAAAGTAATTTATTTTTATAATGGGGTTTAGCTGCTTTTCACTGCTGTGTTTATGCCGCTTTTTACCCACTTGACACACTAACAGAGAGATATCAATACATAGGTTTTAAGATTATTACTAGTCAGATATATTCTTGTGCGGTGAATAGGGCGTGTTGAGTCCAGTTCTCTGAGCAAGGAGTAGGTCTTGTCTATTACATATTGGGTTTATGGAACGGTATCTGAGCTAATTTGAAACCCTTGTTTTATGTATCACCCCACCTCACCTTTCCCGTTAAGCAGCCATAGTGTGTTTTCTGCATGTGTGACTCTGTTCTGTTTTGTAATTCAGTTCAAGTGTAACGGTTTTTATATTCCCTCTATCAGTGATACCTTTTGAGAAGTGTCCTTTTCTGTGTGACTTATTTCACTTAGAGTCGTCATACCTAAATCCACTCATCATGCTGCTACTAGCCTTATGACATTGATTTCACGGCTGAGTGATATTCCATTGTACATAAGGACCACAACTTCTTTATCCATTTTTCTCTTTCCTGGGATATTGAAGGTGGAATGAAGTGGAGGTCCTTGTCAACAGAGCAGCCCTAAACTTTGGGGTGCTTGTGTCTTGCTGATTTTTCATTTTCCCAATTTATACCCCCATGAGTGGAAGTGCCCTATGCTCTCTAAGCTGTGTTTTTTAGATGTTTCAGGACACACCGTACTCTTCTCCAGAGTGGCTGTTGGCAATTTACATCCCGCCCATCAGTGTAGCAAGGCTCCCATTTCTCCATGGCCTGTCCTGCATTTCTGGTTTTGACACTTTTTTCAGCATGGCCCTTTTAACCGATGGGAAGCGAGACTTCTTTGTAGCGCTGATTTGCCTTTCCAGGTTGCTTGGTTGGCCAAAAAGGGCGTATGCGTTTTTTCCTGAATATATTCAGGAAAAAACGCATACGCCCTTTTTGGCCAAGGGCATCATTGTCAACGTTTTGCCGCTTTTCATGTGCTTTAAAGGCGATTCGAATCTACCTCCTGAAATCTGTTTCCTGCAATTCTGCCTTGATTTCAAATCCTCTTCTTTGCCTTCCCTCAATATATTTGTGGACGAGAGTTATCATTTATAACTCTGCAGGTTTGTGAATTGCAGTGCCCTGAACCTCCATTTTACAACTCGCGTTTTTGGGAGATGGCCGCAAAAGCGCAGGATGGCTTCAGGCCCTGTTCTTGATCCGGGGGGCAGGCTGAGCCTGTGGTTAATTCTTCTTCCTGATGGGAAAATAGAGTGACCTGTGCCTGTCCCAACACCAAGAGCTAGTCTTTCATTGGTTCCACGTCTTCCCGTTCATCCTCAGTACAAATTGCAACCTGTACGGAACAGGAGGTTAAAGGTGCTGATGCTCCAAGGAGGGAGATTGCTAGTAAAGTGGCTGGAATGGCGAACCCGGGCACAAGCAGATGAGAAATGAGGTGCGTTTTAGAAACCTTTCCCCATCACAAGGTGTACCATCTTCTGGGTATCTCATGCATGTTTTCGATGTAGGAAGATGACCTTGAACCTGGAGATTTGGGACCCATGCGATGGGTACCACACAGTATTACTTTAAAGGGTCTGCGTTTGCTCACCCAACCTCACCAAACCTCTCAGCCCCAAGAGTGTCCACCCTTATGTCTCATCCAGCTGTGGGTCTAGATATGGTCAATCCAGGTTGCATCACAGCCCCTGAACACATTGTGTAAGAATTTCTCTCTCTTTCACTGTCTTTGTTTCATGGGTTTTTCAAAGTAATTTATTTTTATAATGGGGTTTAGCTGCTTTTCACTGCTGTGTTTATGCCGCTTTACACCCACTTGGCACACTAACAGAGAGATATGAATACATAGGTTTTAAGATTATTACTAGTCAGATATATTCTTGTGCGGTGAATAGGGCGTGTTGAGTCCAGTTCTCTGAGCAAGGAGTAGGTCTTGTCTATTACATATTGGGTTTATGGAATGGTATCTGAGCTAATTTGAAACCCTTGTTTTATGTATCACCCCACCTCACCTTTCCCGTTAAGCAGCCATAGTGTGTTTTCTGCATGTGTGACTCTGTTCTGTTTTGTAATTCAGTTCAAGTGTAACGGTTTTTACATTCCCTCTATCAGTGATACCTTATGAGAAGTGTCCTTTTCTGTGTGACTTATTTCACTTAGAATCGTCGTACCTAAATCCACTCATCATGCTACTACTAGCCTTAGGACATTGATTTCATGGCTGAGTGATATTCCATTGTACATAAGGACCACAACTTCTTTATCGATTTTTCTCTTTCCTGGGATATTGAAGGTGGAATGAACTGGAGGTCCTTGTCAACAGAGCAGCCCTAAACTTTGGGGTGCTTGTGTCTTGCTGATTTTTCATTTTCCCAATTTATACCCCCATGAGTGGAAGTGCCCTATGCTCTCTAAGCTGTGTTTTTTAGATGTTTCAGGACACACCGTACTCTTCTCCAGAGTGGCTGTTGGCAATTTACATCCCGCCCATCAGTGTAGCAAGGCTCCCATTTCTCCATGGCCTGTCCTGCATTTCCGGTTTTGACACTTTTTTCAGCATGGCCCTTTTAACCGATGGGAAGCGAGACTTCTTTGTAGCGCTGATTTGCCTTTCCAGGTTGCTTGGTTGGCCAAAAAGGGCGTATGCGTTTTTTCCTGAATATATTCCGGAAAAAACGCATACGCCCTTTTTGGCCAAGGGCATCATTGTCAACGTTTTGCCGCTTTTCATGTGCTTTAAAGGCGATTCGAATCTACCTCCTGAAATCTGTTTCCTGCAATTCTGCCTTGATTTCAAATCCTCTTCTTTGCCTTCCCTCAATATATTTGTGGACGAGAGTTATCATTTATAAGTCTGCAGGTTTGTGAATTGCAGTGCCCTGAACCTCCATTTTACAACTCGATTTTTAGGGAGCTGGCCGCAATAGCGCAGGATGGCTTCAGGCCCTGTTTTGGTTCCGGGTGGCAGGCTGAGCCTGTGGTTAATTCTTCTTCCTGATGGGAAAATAGAGTGACCTGTGCCTGTCCCAACACCAAGAGCTAGTCTCTCATTGGTTCCACGTCTTCCCGTTCATCCTCAGGACAAATTGCAACCTGTACGGAACAGGAGGTTAAAAGTGATGATGCTCCAAGGAGGGAGATTGCTAGTAAAGTGGCTGGAATGGCAAACCCGGGCACAGGCAGATGAGAAATGAGGTGCGTTTTAGAAACCTTTCCCCATCACACGGTGTACCATCTTCTGGGTATCTCATGCATGTTTACGATGTAGGAAGATGCCCTTCAACCTGGAGATTTGGGACCCATGCGATGGGTACCACGCAGTATTACTTTAAAGGGTCTGCGTTTGCTCACCCAACCTCACCAAACCTCTCAGCCGCAACAGTGTCCACCCTTATGTCTCATCCAGCTGTGGGTCTAGATATGGTCAATCCAGGTTGCATCACAGCCCCTGAACGCATTGTGTAAGAATTTCTCTCTCTTTCACTGTCTTTGTTTCATGGGTTTTTCAAAGTAATTTATTTTTATAATGGGGTTTAGCTGCTTTTCACTGCTGTGTTTATGCCGCTTTTTACCCACTTGACACACTAACAGAGAGATATCAATACATAGGTTTTAAGATTATTACTAGTCAGATATATTCTTGTGCGGTGAATAGGGCGTGTTGAGTCCAGTTCTCTGAGCAAGGAGTAGGTCTTGTCTATTACATATTGGGTTTATGGAACGGTATCTGAGCTAATTTGAAACCCTTGTTTTATGTATCACCCCACCTCACCTTTCCCGTTAAGCAGCCATAGTGTGTTTTCTGCATGTGTGACTCTGTTCTGTTTTGTAATTCAGTTCAAGTGTAACGGTTTTTACATTCCCTCTATCAGTGATACCTTATGAGAAGTGTCCTTTTCTGTGTGACTTATTTCACTTAGAATCGTCGTACCTAAATCCACTCATCATGCTGCTACTAGCCTTATGACATTGATTTCACGGCTGAGTGATATTCCATTGTACATAAGGACCACAACTTCTTTATCCATTTTTCTCTTTCCTGGGATATTGAAGGTGGAATGAAGTGGAGGTCCTTGTCAACAGAGCAGCCCTAAACTTTGGGGTGCTTGTGTCTTGCTGATTTTTCATTTTCCCAATTTATAACCCCTGAGTGGAAGTGCCCCATGCTCTCTAAGCTTTGTTTTTTAGATGTTTCCGGACTCACCGTACGCTTCTCCAGAGTGGCTGTTGGCAATTTACATCCCGCCCATCAGTGTAGGAAGGCTCCCATTTCTCCATGGCCTGTCCTGCATTTCTGGTTTTGACACTTTTTTCAGCATGGCCTTTTTTACCGATGGGAAGCGAGACATCTTTGTAGCGCTGATTTGCCTTTCCAGGTTGCTTGGTTGGCCAAAAAGGGCGTATGCGTTTTTTCCTGAATATATTCAGGAAAAAACGCATACGCCCTTTTTGGCCAAGGGCATCATTGTCAACGTTTTGCCGCTTTTCATGTGCTTTAAAGGCGATTCGAATCTACCTCCTGAAATCTGTTTCCTGCAATTCTGCCTTGATTTCAAATCCTCTTCTTTGCCTTCCCTCAATATATTTGTGGACGAGAGTTATCATTTATAAGTCTGCAGGTTTGTGAATTGCAGTGCCCTGAACCTCCATTTTACAACTCGATTTTTAGGGAGCTGGCCGCAATAGCGCAGGATGGCTTCAGGCCCTGTTTTGGTTCCGGGTGGCAGGCTGAGCCTGTGGTTAATTCTTCTTCCTGATGGGAAAATAGAGTGACCTGTGCCTGTCCCAACACCAAGAGCTAGTCTCTCATTGGTTCCACGTCTTCCCGTTCATCCTCAGGACAAATTGCAACCTGTACGGAACAGGAGGTTAAAGGTGCTGATGCTCCAAGGAGGGAGATTGCTAGTAAAGCGGCTGGAATAGCGAACCCGGGCACAAGGAGATGAGAAATGAGGTGCGTTTTAGAAACCTTTCCCCATCACACGGTGTACCATCTTCTGGGTTTCTCATGCATGTTTTCGATGTAGGAAGATGCCCTTGAACCTGGAGATTTGTGACCCATGCGATGGGTACCATGCAGTATTACTTTAAAGGGTCTGCGTTTGCTCACCCAACCTCACCAAACCTCTCAGCCCCAAGAGTGTCCACCCTTATGTCTCATCCAGCTGTGGGTCTAGATATGGTCAATCCAGGTTGCATCACAGCCCCTGAACGCATTGTGTAAGAATTTCTCTCTCTTTCACTGTCTTTGTTTCATGGGTTTTTCAAAGTAATTTATTTTTATAATGGGGTTTAGCTGCTTTTCACTGCTGTGTTTATGCCGCTTTACACCCACTTGACACACTAACAGAGAGATATCAATACATAGGTTTTAAGATTATTACTAGTCAGATATATTCTTGTGCGGTGAATAGGGCGTGTTGAGTCCAGTTCTCTGAGCAAGGAGTAGGTCTTGTCTATTACATATTGGGTTTATGGAACGGTATCTGAGCTAATTTGAAACCCTTGTTTTATGTATCACCCCACCTCACCTTTCCCGTTAAGCAGCCATAGTGTGTTTTCTGCATGTGTGACTCTGTTCTGTTTTGTAATTCAGTTCAAGTGTAACGGTTTTTACATTCCCTCTATCAGTGATACCTTATGAGAAGTGTCCTTTTCTGTGTGACTTATTTCACTTAGAATCGTCGTACCTAAATCCACTCATCATGCTGCTACTAGCCTTATGAAATTGATTTCACGGCTGAGTGATATTCCATTGTACATAAGGACCACAACTTCTTTATCCATTTTTCTCTTTCCTGGGATATTGAAGGTGGAATGAAGTGGAGGTCCTTGTCAACAGAGCAGCCCTAAACTTTGGGGTGCTTGTGTCTTGCTGATTTTTAATTTTCCCAATTTATACCCCCATGAGTGGAAGTGCCCTATGCTCTCTAAGCTTTGCTTTTTAGACGTTTCAGGACTCACCGTACACTTCTCCAGAGTGGCTGTTGACAATTTACATCCCGCCCATCAGTGTAGCAAGGCTCCCATTTCTCCATGGCCTGTCCTGCATTTCTGGTTTTGACACTCTTTTCAGCATGGCCCTTTTGACCGATGGGAAGCGAGACATCTTTGTAGTGCTGATTTGCCTTTCCAGGTTGCTTGGTTGGCCAAAAAGTGCGTATGCGTTTTTTCCTGAATATATTTAGGAAAAAACGCATACGCCCTTTTTGGCCAAGGGCATCATTGTCAACGTTTTGCTGCTTTTCATGTGCTTTAAAGGCAATTCGAATCTACCTCCTGAAATCTGTTTCCTGCAATTCTGCCTTGATTTCAAATCCTCTTCTTTGCCTTCCCTCAATATATTTGTGGATGAGAGTTATCATTTATAAGTCTGCAGGTTTGTGAATTGCAGTGCCCTGAACCTCCATTTTACAACTCGCTTTTTAGGGAGCTGGCCGCAAAAGCGCAGGATGGCTTCAGGCCCTGTTCTGGTTCCGGGGGGCAGGCTGAGCCTGTGGTTAATTCTTCTTCCTGATGGGAAAATAGAGTGACCTGTGCCTGTCCCAACACCAAGAGCTAGTCTTTCATTGGTTCCACGTCTTCCCGTTCATCCTCAGTACAAATTGCAACCTGTACGGAACAGGAGGTTAAAGGTGCTGATGCTCCAAGGAGGGAGATTGCTAGTAAAGTGGCTGGAATGGCGAACCCGGGCACAAGCAGATAAGAAATGAGGTGCGTTTTAGAAACCTTTCCCCATCACACGGTGTACCGTCTTCTGGGTATCTCATGCATGTTTTCGATGTAGGAAGATGCCCTTGAACCTGGAGATTTGGGACCCATGCGATGGGTACCACGCAGTATTATTTAAAGGGTCTACGTTTGCTCACCCAACCTCACCAAACCTCTCAGCCGCAACAGTGTCCACCCTTATGTCTCATCCAGCTGTGGGTCTAGATATGGTCAATCCAGGTTGCATCACAGCCCCTGAACGCATTGTGTAAGAATTTCTCTCTCTTTCACTGTCTTTGTTTCATGGGTTTTTCAAAGTAATTTATTTTTATAATGGGGTTTAGCTGCTTTTCACTGCTGTGTTTATGCCGCTTTTTACCCACTTGACCCACTAACAGAGAGATATCAATACATAGGTTTTAAGATTATTACTAGTCAGATATATTCTTGTGCAGTGAATAGGGCGTGTTGAGTCCAGTTCTCTGAGCAAGGAGTAGGTCTTGTCTA
The DNA here is from genome assembly GCF_965194805.1 of Balaenoptera borealis. Classification (NCBI taxonomy): domain Eukaryota; kingdom Metazoa; phylum Chordata; class Mammalia; order Artiodactyla; family Balaenopteridae; genus Balaenoptera; species Balaenoptera borealis. Next base: position 75,196 of record NW_028122486.1, on the reverse strand, counting down.
TTACATATTGGGTTTATGGAACGGTATCTGAGCTAATTTGAAACCCTTGTTTTATGTATCACCCCACCTCACCTTTCCCGTTAAGCAGCCATAGTGTGTTTTCTGCATGTGTGACTCTGTTCTGTTTTGTAATTCAGTTCAAGTGTAACGGTTTTTACATTCCCTCTATCAGTGATACTTTATGAGAAGTGTCCTTTTCTGTGTGACTTATTTCACTTAGAATCGTCGTACCTAAATCCACTCGTCATGCTGCTACTAGCCTTATGACATTGATTTCATGGCTGAGTGATATTCCAGTGTACATAAGGACCACAACTTCTTTATCGATTTTTCTCTTTCCTGGGATATTGAAGGTGGAATGAAGTGGAGGTCCTTGTCAACAGAGCAGTCCTAAACTTTGGGGTGCTTGTGTCTTGCTGATTTTTAATTTTCCCAATTTATACCCCCATGAGTGGAAGTGCCCTATGCTCTCTAAGCTGTGTTTTTTAGATGTTTCAGGACACACCGTACTCTCCTCCAGAGTGGCTGTTGGCAATTTACATCCCGCCCATCAGTGTACCAAGGCTCCCATTTCTCCATGGCCTGTCCTGCATTTCTGGTTTTGACACTTTTTTCAGCATGGCCTTTTTAACCGATGGGAAGCGAGACTTCTTTGTAGCGCTGATTTGCCTTTCCAGGTTGCTTGGTTGGCCAAAAAGGGCGTATGCGTTTTTTCCTGAATATATTCAGGAAAAAACGCATACGCCCTTTTTGGCCAAGGGCATCATTGTCAACGTTTTGCCGCTTTTCATGTGCTTTAAAGGCGATTCGAATCTACATCCTGAAATCTGTTTCCTGCAATTCTGCCTTGATTTCAAATCCTCTTCTTTGCCTTCCCTCAATATATTTGTGGACGAGAGTTATCATTTATAACTCTGCAGGTTTGTGAATTGCAGTGCCCTGAACCTCCATTTACAACTCGCTTTTTAGGGAGCTGGCCACAAAAGCGCAGGATGGCTTCAGGCCCTGTTCTTGATCCGGGGGGCAGGCTGAGCCTGTGGTTAATTCTTCTTCCTGATGGGAAAATAGAGTGACCTGTGCCTGTCCCAACACCAAGAGCTAGTCTCTCATTGGTTCCACGTCTTCCCGTTCATCCTCAGGACAAATTGCAACCTGTACGGAACAGGAGGTTAAAGGTGCTGATGCTCCAAGTAGGGAGATTGCTAGTAAAGTGGCTGGAATAGCGAACCCGGGCACAAGGAGATGAGAAATGAGGTGCGTTTTAGAAACGTTTCCACATCACACGGTGTACCATCTTCTGGGTTTCTCATGCATGTTTTCGATGTAGGAAGATGCCCTTGAACCTGGAGATTTGGGACCCATGCGATGGGTACCACGCAGTATTACTTTAAAGGGTCTGCGTTTGCTCACCCAACCTCACCAAACCTCTCAGCCGCAACAGTGTCCACCCTTATGTCTCATCCAGCTGTGGGTCTAGATATGGTCAATCCAGGTTGCATCACAGCCCCTGAACGCATTGTGTAAGAATTTCTCTCTCTTTCACTGTCTTTGTTTCATGGGTTTTTCAAAGTAATTTATTTTTATAATGGGGTTTAGCTGCTTTTCACTGCTGTGTTTATGCCGCTTTTTACCCACTTGACACACTAACAGAGAGATATCAATACATAGGTTTTAAGATTATTACTAGTCAGATATATTCTTGTGCGGTGAATAGGGCGTGTTGAGTCCAGTTCTCTGAGCAAGGAGTAGGTCTTGTCTATTACATATTGGGTTTATGGAACGGTATCTGAGCTAATTTGAAACCCTTGTTTTATGTATCACCCCACCTCACCTTTCCCGTTAAGCAGCCATAGTGTGTTTTCTGCATGTGTGACTCTGTTCTGTTTTGTAATTCAGTTCAAGTGTAACGGTTTTTATATTCCCTCTATCAGTGATACCTTTTGAGAAGTGTCCTTTTCTGTGTGACTTATTTCACTTAGAGTCGTCATACCTAAATCCACTCATCATGCTGCTACTAGCCTTATGACATTGATTTCACGGCTGAGTGATATTCCATTGTACATAAGGACCACAACTTCTTTATCCATTTTTCTCTTTCCTGGGATATTGAAGGTGGAATGAAGTGGAGGTCCTTGTCAACAGAGCAGCCCTAAACTTTGGGGTGCTTGTGTCTTGCTGATTTTTCATTTTCCCAATTTATACCCCCATGAGTGGAAGTGCCCTATGCTCTCTAAGCTGTGTTTTTTAGATGTTTCAGGACACACCGTACTCTTCTCCAGAGTGGCTGTTGGCAATTTACATCCCGCCCATCAGTGTAGCAAGGCTCCCATTTCTCCATGGCCTGTCCTGCATTTCTGGTTTTGACACTTTTTTCAGCATGGCCCTTTTAACCGATGGGAAGCGAGACATCTTTGTAGCGCTGATTTGCCTTTCCAGGTTGCTTGGTTGGCCAAAAAGGGCGTATGCGTTTTTTCCTGAATATATTCAGGAAAAAACGCATACGCCCTTTTTGGCCAAGGGCATCATTGTCAACGTTTTGCCGCTTTTCATGTGCTTTAAAGGCGATTCGAATCTACCTCCTGAAATCTGTTTCCTGCAATTCTGCCTTGATTTCAAATCCTCTTCTTTGCCTTCCCTCAATATATTTGTGGACGAGAGTTATCATTTATAACTCTGCAGGTTTGTGAATTGCAGTGCCCTGAACCTCCATTTTACAACTCGCGTTTTTGGGAGATGGCCGCAAAAGCGCAGGATGGCTTCAGGCCCTGTTCTTGATCCGGGGGGCAGGCTGAGCCTGTGGTTAATTCTTCTTCCTGATGGGAAAATAGAGTGACCTGTGCCTGTCCCAACACCAAGAGCTAGTCTTTCATTGGTTCCACGTCTTCCCGTTCATCCTCAGTACAAATTGCAACCTGTACGGAACAGGAGGTTAAAGGTGCTGATGCTCCAAGGAGGGAGATTGCTAGTAAAGTGGCTGGAATGGCGAACCCGGGCACAAGCAGATGAGAAATGAGGTGCGTTTTAGAAACCTTTCCCCATCACAAGGTGTACCATCTTCTGGGTATCTCATGCATGTTTTCGATGTAGGAAGATGACCTTGAACCTGGAGATTTGGGACCCATGCGATGGGTACCACACAGTATTACTTTAAAGGGTCTGCGTTTGCTCACCCAACCTCACCAAACCTCTCAGCCGCAACAGTGTCCACCCTTATGTCTCATCCAGCTGTGGGTCTAGATATGGTCAATCCAGGTTGCATCACAGCCCCTGAACGCATTGTGTAAGAATTTCTCTCTCTTTCACTGTCTTTGTTTCATGGGTTTTTCAAAGTAATTTATTTTTATAATGGGGTTTAGCTGCTTTTCACTGCTGTGTTTATGCCGCTTTTTACCCACTTGACCCACTAACAGAGAGATATCAATACATAGGTTTTAAGATTATTACTAGTCAGATATATTCTTGTGCAGTGAATAGGGCGTGTTGAGTCCAGTTCTCTGAGCAAGGAGTAGGTCTTGTCTATTACATATTGGGTTTATGGAACGGTATCTGAGCTAATTTGAAACCCTTGTTTTATGTATCACCCCACCTCACCTTTCCCGTTAAGCAGCCATAGTGTGTTTTCTGCATGTGTGACTCTGTTCTGTTTTGTAATTCAGTTCAAGTGTAACGGTTTTTACATTCCCTCTATCAGTGATACTTTATGAGAAGTGTCCTTTTCTGTGTGACTTATTTCACTTAGAATCGTCGTACCTAAATCCACTCGTCATGCTGCTACTAGCCTTATGACATTGATTTCATGGCTGAGTGATATTCCAGTGTACATAAGGACCACAACTTCTTTATCGATTTTTCTCTTTCCTGGGATATTGAAGGTGGAATGAAGTGGAGGTCCTTGTCAACAGAGCAGTCCTAAACTTTGGGGTGCTTGTGTCTTGCTGATTTTTAATTTTCCCAATTTATACCCCCATGAGTGGAAGTGCCCTATGCTCTCTAAGCTGTGTTTTTTAGATGTTTCAGGACACACCGTACTCTCCTCCAGAGTGGCTGTTGGCAATTTACATCCCGCCCATCAGTGTACCAAGGCTCCCATTTCTCCATGGCCTGTCCTGCATTTCTGGTTTTGACACTTTTTTCAGCATGGCCTTTTTAACCGATGGGAAGCGAGACTTCTTTGTAGCGCTGATTTGCCTTTCCAGGTTGCTTGGTTGGCCAAAAAGGGCGTATGCGTTTTTTCCTGAATATATTCAGGAAAAAACGCATACGCCCTTTTTGGCCAAGGGCATCATTGTCAACGTTTTGCCGCTTTTCATGTGCTTTAAAGGCGATTCGAATCTACATCCTGAAATCTGTTTCCTGCAATTCTGCCTTGATTTCAAATCCTCTTCTTTGCCTTCCCTCAATATATTTGTGGACGAGAGTTATCATTTATAACTCTGCAGGTTTGTGAATTGCAGTGCCCTGAACCTCCATTTACAACTCGCTTTTTAGGGAGCTGGCCACAAAAGCGCAGGATGGCTTCAGGCCCTGTTCTTGATCCGGGGGGCAGGCTGAGCCTGTGGTTAATTCTTCTTCCTGATGGGAAAATAGAGTGACCTGTGCCTGTCCCAACACCAAGAGCTAGTCTCTCATTGGTTCCACGTCTTCCCGTTCATCCTCAGGACAAATTGCAACCTGTACGGAACAGGAGGTTAAAGGTGCTGATGCTCCAAGTAGGGAGATTGCTAGTAAAGTGGCTGGAATAGCGAACCCGGGCACAAGGAGATGAGAAATGAGGTGCGTTTTAGAAACGTTTCCACATCACACGGTGTACCATCTTCTGGGTTTCTCATGCATGTTTTCGATGTAGGAAGATGCCCTTGAACCTGGAGATTTGGGACCCATGCGATGGGTACCACGCAGTATTACTTTAAAGGGTCTGCGTTTGCTCACCCAACCTCACCAAACCTCTCAGCCGCAACAGTGTCCACCCTTATGTCTCATCCAGCTGTGGGTCTAGATATGGTCAATCCAGGTTGCATCACAGCCCCTGAACGCATTGTGTAAGAATTTCTCTCTCTTTCACTGTCTTTGTTTCATGGGTTTTTCAAAGTAATTTATTTTTATAATGGGGTTTAGCTGCTTTTCACTGCTGTGTTTATGCCGCTTTTTACCCACTTGACACACTAACAGAGAGATATCAATACATAGGTTTTAAGATTATTACTAGTCAGATATATTCTTGTGCGGTGAATAGGGCGTGTTGAGTCCAGTTCTCTGAGCAAGGAGTAGGTCTTGTCTATTACATATTGGGTTTATGGAACGGTATCTGAGCTAATTTGAAACCCTTGTTTTATGTATCACCCCACCTCACCTTTCCCGTTAAGCAGCCATAGTGTGTTTTCTGCATGTGTGACTCTGTTCTGTTTTGTAATTCAGTTCAAGTGTAACGGTTTTTATATTCCCTCTATCAGTGATACCTTTTGAGAAGTGTCCTTTTCTGTGTGACTTATTTCACTTAGAGTCGTCATACCTAAATCCACTCATCATGCTGCTACTAGCCTTATGACATTGATTTCACGGCTGAGTGATATTCCATTGTACATAAGGACCACAACTTCTTTATCCATTTTTCTCTTTCCTGGGATATTGAAGGTGGAATGAAGTGGAGGTCCTTGTCAACAGAGCAGCCCTAAACTTTGGGGTGCTTGTGTCTTGCTGATTTTTCATTTTCCCAATTTATACCCCCATGAGTGGAAGTGCCCTATGCTCTCTAAGCTGTGTTTTTTAGATGTTTCAGGACACACCGTACTCTTCTCCAGAGTGGCTGTTGGCAATTTACATCCCGCCCATCAGTGTAGCAAGGCTCCCATTTCTCCATGGCCTGTCCTGCATTTCTGGTTTTGACACTTTTTTCAGCATGGCCCTTTTAACCGATGGGAAGCGAGACATCTTTGTAGCGCTGATTTGCCTTTCCAGGTTGCTTGGTTGGCCAAAAAGGGCGTATGCGTTTTTTCCTGAATATATTCAGGAAAAAACGCATACGCCCTTTTTGGCCAAGGGCATCATTGTCAACGTTTTGCCGCTTTTCATGTGCTTTAAAGGCGATTCGAATCTACCTCCTGAAATCTGTTTCCTGCAATTCTGCCTTGATTTCAAATCCTCTTCTTTGCCTTCCCTCAATATATTTGTGGACGAGAGTTATCATTTATAACTCTGCAGGTTTGTGAATTGCAGTGCCCTGAACCTCCATTTTACAACTCGCGTTTTTGGGAGATGGCCGCAAAAGCGCAGGATGGCTTCAGGCCCTGTTCTTGATCCGGGGGGCAGGCTGAGCCTGTGGTTAATTCTTCTTCCTGATGGGAAAATAGAGTGACCTGTGCCTGTCCCAACACCAAGAGCTAGTCTTTCATTGGTTCCACGTCTTCCCGTTCATCCTCAGTACAAATTGCAACCTGTACGGAACAGGAGGTTAAAGGTGCTGATGCTCCAAGGAGGGAGATTGCTAGTAAAGTGGCTGGAATGGCGAACCCGGGCACAAGCAGATGAGAAATGAGGTGCGTTTTAGAAACCTTTCCCCATCACAAGGTGTACCATCTTCTGGGTATCTCATGCATGTTTTCGATGTAGGAAGATGACCTTGAACCTGGAGATTTGGGACCCATGCGATGGGTACCACACAGTATTACTTTAAAGGGTCTGCGTTTGCTCACCCAACCTCACCAAACCTCTCAGCCGCAACAGTGTCCACCCTTATGTCTCATCCAGCTGTGGGTCTAGATATGGTCAATCCAGGTTGCATCACAGCCCCTGAACGCATTGTGTAAGAATTTCTCTCTCTTTCACTGTCTTTGTTTCATGGGTTTTTCAAAGTAATTTATTTTTATAATGGGGTTTAGCTGCTTTTCACTGCTGTGTTTATGCCGCTTTACACCCACTTGACACACTAACAGAGAGATATCAATACATAGGTTTTAAGATTATTACTAGTCAGATATATTCTTGTGCGGTGAATAGGGCGTGTTGAGTCCAGTTCTCTGAGCAAGGAGTAGGTCTTGTCTATTACATATTGGGTTTATGGAACGGTATCTGAGCTAATTTGAAACCCTTGTTTTATGTATCACCCCACCTCACCTTTCCCGTTAAGCAGCCATAGTGTGTTTTCTGCATGTGTGACTCTGTTCTGTTTTGTAATTCAGTTCAAGTGTAACGGTTTTTACATTCCCTCTATCAGTGATACTTTATGAGAAGTGTCCTTTTCTGTGTGACTTATTTCACTTAGAATCGTCGTACCTAAATCCACTCGTCATGCTGCTACTAGCCTTATGACATTGATTTCATGGCTGAGTGATATTCCAGTGTACATAAGGACCACAACTTCTTTATCCATTTTTCTCTTTCCTGGGATATTGAAGGTGGAATGAAGTGGAGGTCCTTGTCAACAGAGCAGTCCTAAACTTTGGGGTGCTTGTGTCTTGCTGATTTTTAATTTTCCCAATTTATACCCCCATGAGTGGAAGTGCCCTATGCTCTCTAAGCTGTGTTTTTTAGATGTTTCAGGACACACCGTACTCTCCTCCAGAGTGGCTGTTGGCAATTTACATCCCGCCCATCAGTGTACCAAGGCTCCCATTTCTCCATGGCCTGTCCTGCATTTCTGGTTTTGACACTTTTTTCAGCATGGCCTTTTTAACCGATGGGAAGCGAGACTTCTTTGTAGCGCTGATTTGCCTTTCCAGGTTGCTTGGTTGGCCAAAAAGGGCGTATGCGTTTTTTCCTGAATATATTCAGGAAAAAACGCATACGCCCTTTTTGGCCAAGGGCATCATTGTCAACGTTTTGCCGCTTTTCATGTGCTTTAAAGGCGATTCGAATCTACCTCCTGAAATCTGTTTCCTGCAATTCTGCCTTGATTTCAAATCCTCTTCTTTGCCTTCCCTCAATATATTTGTGGACGAGAGTTATCATTTATAACTCTGCAGGTTTGTGAATTGCAGTGCCCTGAACCTCCATTTACAACTCGCTTTTTAGGGAGCTGGCCACAAAAGCACAGGATGGCTTCAGGCCCTGTTCTGGTTCCGGTGGGCAGGCTGAGCCTGTGGTTAATTCTTCTTCCTGATGGGAAAATAGAGTGACCTGTGCCTGTCCCAACACCAAGAGCTAGTCTCTCATTGGTTCCACGTCTTCCCGTTCATCCTCAGGACAAATTGCAACCTGTACGGAACAGGAGGTTAAAGGTGCTGATGCTCCAAGTAGGGAGATTGCTAGTAAAGTGGCTGGAATAGCGAACCCGGGCACAAGGAGATGAGAAATGAGGTGCGTTTTAGAAACGTTTCCACATCACACGGTGTACCATCTTCTGGGTTTCTCATGCATGTTTTCGATGTAGGAAGATGCCCTTGAACCTGGAGATTTGGGACCCATGCGATGGGTACCACGCAGTATTACTTTAAAGGGTCTGCGTTTGCTCACCCAACCTCACCAAACCTCTCAGCCGCAACAGTGTCCACCCTTATGTCTCATCCAGCTGTGGGTCTAGATATGGTCAATCCAGGTTGCATCACAGCCCCTGAACGCATTGTGTAAGAATTTCTCTCTCTTTCACTGTCTTTGTTTCATGGGTTTTTCAAAGTAATTTATTTTTATAATGGGGTTTAGCTGCTTTTCACTGCTGTGTTTATGCCGCTTTTTACCCACTTGACACACTAACAGAGAGATATCAATACATAGGTTTTAAGATTATTACTAGTCAGATATATTCTTGTGCGGTGAATAGGGCGTGTTGAGTCCAGTTCTCTGAGCAAGGAGTAGGTCTTGTCTATTACATATTGGGTTTATGGAACGGTATCTGAGCTAATTTGAAACCCTTGTTTTATGTATCACCCCACCTCACCTTTCCCGTTAAGCAGCCATAGTGTGTTTTCTGCATGTGTGACTCTGTTCTGTTTTGTAATTCAGTTCAAGTGTAACGGTTTTTATATTCCCTCTATCAGTGATACCTTTTGAGAAGTGTCCTTTTCTGTGTGACTTATTTCACTTAGAGTCGTCGTACCTAAATCCACTCATCATGCTGCTACTAGCCTTATGACATTGATTTCACGGCTGAGTGATATTCCATTGTACATAAGGACCACAACTTCTTTATCCATTTTTCTCTTTCCTGGGATATTGAAGGTGGAATGAAGTGGAGGTCCTTGTCAACAGAGCAGCCCTAAACTTTGGGGTGCTTGTGTCTTGCTGATTTTTAATTTTCCCAATTTATAACCCCATGAGTGGAAGTGCCCTATGCTCTCTAAGCTTTGTTTTTTAGATGTTTCAGGACTCACCGTACGCTTCTCCAGAGTGGCTGTTGGCAATTTACATCCCGCCCATCAGTGTAGCAAGGCTCCCATTTCTCCATGGCCTGTCCTGCATTTCTGGTTTTGACACTTTTTTCAGCATGGCCCTTTTAACCGATGGGAAGCGAGACATCTTTGTAGCGCTGATTTGCCTTTCCAGGTTGCTTGGTTGGCCAAAAAGGGCGTATGCGTTTTTTCCTGAATATATTCAGGAAAAAACGCATACGCCCTTTTTGGCCAAGGGCATCATTGTCAACGTTTTGCCGCTTTTCATGTGCTTTAAAGGCGATTCGAATCTACCTCCTGAAATCTGTTTCCTGCAATTCTGCCTTGATTTCAAATCCTCTTCTTTGCCTTCCCTCAATATATTTGTGGACGAGAGTTATCATTTATAACTCTGCAGGTTTGTGAATTGCAGTGCCCTGAACCTCCATTTTGCAACTCGCTTTTTAGGGAGCTGGCCGCAAAAGCGCAGGATGCCTTCAGGCCCTGTTCTGGTTCCGGGGGCAGGCTGAGCCTGTGGTTAATTCTTCTTCCTGATGGGAAAATAGAGTGACCTGTGCCTGTCCCAACACCAAGAGCTAGTCTCTTATTGGTTCCACGTCTTCCCGTTCACCCTCAGGACAAATTGCAACCTGTACGGAGCAGGAAGTTAAAGGTGCTGATGCTCCAAGTAGGGAGATTGCTAGTAAAGTGGCTGGAATAGCGAACCCGGGCACAAGGAGATGAGAAATGAGATGCGTTTTAGAAACCTTTCCACATCACACGGTGTACCATCTTCTGGGTTTCTCATGCATGTTTTCGATGTAGGAAGATGCCCTTGAACCTGGAGATTTGGGACCCATGCGATGGGTACCACGCAGTATTACTTTAAAGGGTCTGCGTTTGCTCACCCAACCTCACCAAACCTCTCAGCCGCAACAGTGTCCACCCTTATGTCTCATCCAGCTGTGGGTCTAGATATGGTCAATCCAGGTTGCATCACAGCCCGTGAACGCATTGTGTAAGAATTTCTCTCTCTTTCACTGTCTTTGTTTCATGGGTTTTTCAAAGTAATTTATTTTTATAATGGGGTTTAGCTGCTTTTCACTGCTGTGTTTATGCCGCTTTTTACCCACTTGACACACTAACAGAGACATATCAATACATAGGTTTTAAGATTATTACTAGTGAGATATATTCTTGTGCGGTGAATAGGGCGTGTTGAGTCCAGTTCTCTGAGCAAGGAGTAGGTCTTGTCTATTACATATTGGGTTTATGGAACGGTATCTGAGCTAATTTGAAACCCTTGTTTTATGTATCACCCCACCTCACCTTTCCCGTTAAGCAGCCATAGTGTGTTTTCTGCATGTGTGACTCTGTTCTGTTTTGTAATTCAGTTCAAGTGTAACGGTTTTTACATTCCCTCTATCAGTGATACCTTATGAGAAGTGTCCTTTTCTGTGTGACTTATTTCACTTAGAGTCGTCGTACCTAAATCCACTCATCATGCTGCTACTAGCCTTATGACATTGATTTCATGGCTGAGTGATATTCCATTGTACATAAGGACCACAACTTCTTTATCCATTTTTCTCTTTCCTGGGATATTGAAGGTGGAATGAAGTGGAGGTCCTTGTCAACAGAGCAGCCCTAAACTTTGGGGTGCTTGTGTCTTGCTGATTTTTCATTTTCCCAATTTAGACCCCCATGAGTGGAAGTGCCCTATGCTCTCTAAGCTTTGCTTTTTAGACGTTTCAGGACTCACCGTACACTTCTCCAGAGTGGCTGTTGACAATTTACATCCCGCCCATCAGTGTAGCAAGGCTCCCATTTCTCCATGGCCTGTCCTGCATTTCTGGTTTTGACACTTTTTTCAGCATGGCCCTTTTGACCGATGGGAAGCGAGACATCTTTGTAGCGCTGATTTGCCTTTCCAGGTTGCTTGGTTGGCCAAAAAGGGCGTATGCGTTTTTTCCTGAATATATTCAGGAAAAAACGCATACGCCCTTTTTGGCCAAGGGCATCATTGTCAACGTTTTGCCGCTTTTCATGTGCTTTAAAGGCGATTCGAATCTACCTCCTGAAATCTGTTTCCTGCAATTCTGCCTTGATTTCAAATCCTCTTCTTTGCCTTCCCTCAATATATTTGTGGATGAGAGTTATCATTTATAACTCTGCAGGTTTGTGAATTGCAGTGCCCTGAACCTCCATTTTACAACTCGCTTTTTAGGGAGCTGGCCGCAAAAGCGCAGGATGGCTTCAGGCCCTGTTCTGGTTCCGGGGGGCAGGCTGAGCCTGTGGTTAATTCTTCTTCCTGATGGGAAAATAGAGTGACCTGTGCCTGTCCCAACACCAAGAGCTAGTCTTTCATTGGTTCCACGTCTTCCCGTTCATCCTCAGTACAAATTGCAACCTGTACGGAACAGGAGGTTAAAGGTGCTGATGCTCCAAGGAGGGAGATTGCTAGTAAAGTGGCTGGAATGGCGAACCCGGGCACAAGCAGATGAGAAATGAGGTGCGTTTTAGAAACCTTTCCCCATCACACGGTGTACCATCTTCTGGGTATCTCATGCATGTTTTCGATGTAGGAAGATGACCTTGAACCTGGAGATTTGGGACCCATGCGATGGGTACCACGCAGTATTACTTTAAAGGGTCTGCGTTTGCTCACCCAACCTCACCAAACCTCTCAGCCGCAACAGTGTCCACCCTTATGTCTCATCCAGCTGTGCGTCTAGATATGGTCAATCCAGGTTGCATCACAGCCCCTGAACGCATTGTGTAAGAATTTCTCTCTCTTTCACTGTCTTTGTTTCATGGGTTTTTCAAAATAATTTATTTTTATAATGGGGTTTAGCTGCTTTTCACTGCTGTGTTTATGCCGCTTTTTACCCACTTGACACACTAACAGAGAGATATCAATACATAGGTTTTAAGATTATTACTAGTGAGATATATTCTTGTGCGGTGAATAGGGCGTGTTGAGTCCAGTTCTCTGAGCAAGGAGTAGGTCTTGTCTATTACATATTGGGTTTATGGAACGGTATCTGAGCTAATTTGAAACCCTTGTTTTATGTATCACCCCACCTCACCTTTCCCGTTAAGCAGCCATAGTGTGTTTTCTGCATGTGTGACTCTGTTCTGTTTTGTAATTCAGTTCAAGTGTAACGGTTTTTACATTCCCTCTATAAGTGATACCTTATGAGAAGTGTCCTTTGCTGTGTGACTTATTTCACTTAGAGTCGTCGTACCTAAATCCACTCATCATGCTGCTACTAGCCTTATGACATTGATTTCACGGCTGAGTGATATTCCATTGTACATAAGGACCACAACTTCTTTATCCATTTTTCTCTTTCCTGGGATATTGAAGGTGGAATGAAGTGGAGGTCCTTGTCAACAGAGCAGCCCTAAACTTTGGGGTGCTTGTGTCTTGCTGATTTTTCATTTTCCCAATTTATACCCCCATGAGTGGAAGTGCCCTATGCTCTCTAAGCTTTGCTTTTTAGACGTTTCAGGACTCACCGTACTCTCCTCCAGAGTGGCTGTTGACAATTTACATCCCGCCCATCAGTGTAGCAAGGCTCCCATTTCTCCATGGCCTGTCCTGCATTTCTGGTTTTGACACTTTTTTCAACATGGCCCTTTTGACCGATGGGAAGCGAGACATCTTTGTAGCGCTGATTTGCCTTTCCAGGTTGCTTGGTTGGCCAAAAAGGGCGTATGCGTTTTTTCCTGAATATATTCAGGAAAAAACGCATACGCCCTTTTTGGCCAAGGGCATCATTGTCAACGTTTTGCTGCTTTTCATGTGCTTTAAAGGCAATTCGAATCTACCTCCTGAAATCTGTTTCCTGCAATTCTGCCTTGATTTCAAATCCTCTTCTTTGCCTTCCCTCAATATATTTGTGGATGAGAGTTATCATTTATAAGTCTGCAGGTTTGTGAATTGCAGTGCCCTGAACCTCCATTTTACAACTCGCTTTTTAGGGAGCTGGCCGCAAAAGCGCAGGATGGCTTCAGGCCCTGTTTTGGTTCCGGGGGGCAGGCTGAGCCTGTGGTTAATTCTTCTTCCTGATGGGAAAATAGAGTGACCTGTGCCTGTCCCAACACCAAGAGCTAGTCTTTCATTGGTTCCACGTCTTCCCGTTCATCCTCAGTACAAATTGCAACCTGTACGGAACAGGAGGTTAAAGGTGCTGATGCTCCAAGTAGGGAGATTGCTAGTAAAGCGGCTGGAATAGCGAACCCGGGCACAAGGAGATGAGAAATGAGGTGCGTTTTAGAAACCTTTCCACATCACACGGTGTACCATCTTCTGGGTTTCTCATGCATGTTTTCGATGTAGGAAGATGCCCTTGAACCTGGCGATTTGGGACCCATGCGATGGGTACCATGCAGTATTACTTTAAAGGGTCTGCGTTTGCTCACCCAACCTCACCAAACCTCTCAGCCCCAAGAGTGTCCACCCTTATGTCTCATCCAGCTGTGGGTCTAGATATGGTCAATCCAGGTTGCATCACAGCCCGTGAACGCATTGTGTAAGAATTTCTATCTCTTTCACTGTCTTTGTTTCATGGGTTTTTCAAAGTAATTTATTTTTATAATGGGGTTTAGCTGCTTTTCACTGCTGTGTTTATGCCGCTTTACACCCACTTGACACACTAACAGAGAGATATCAATACATAGGTTTTAAGATTATTACTAGTCAGTTATATTCTTGTGCGGTGAATAGGGCGTGTTGAGTCCAGTTCTCTGAGCAAGGAGTAGGTCTTGTCTATTACATATTGGGTTTATGGAACGGTATCTGAGCTAATTTGAAACCCTTGTTTTATGTATCACCCCACCTCACCTTTCCCGTTAAGCAGCCATAGTGTGTTTTCTGCATGTGTGACTCTGTTCTGTTTTGTAATTCAGTTCAAGTGTAACGGTTTTTACATTCCCTCTATCAGTGATACCTTATGAGAAGTGTCCTTTTCTGTGTGACTTATTTCACTTAGAGTCGTTGTACCTAAATCCACTCATCATGCTGCTACTAGCCTTATGACATTGCTTTCATGGCTGAGTGATATTCCATTGTACATAAGGACCACAACTTCTTTATCCATTTTTCTCTTTCCTGGGATATTGAAGGTGGAATGAAGTGGAGGTCCTTGTCAACAGAGCAGCCCTAAACTTTGGGGTGCTTGTGTCTTGCTGATTTTTCATTTTCCCAATTTATACCCCCATGAGTGGAAGTGCCCTATGCTCTCTAAGCTTTGCTTTTTAGACGTTTCAGGACTCACCGTACACTTCTCCAGAGTGGCTGTTGACAACTTACATCCCGCCCATCAGTGTAGCAAGGCTCCCATTTCTCCATGGCCTGTCCTGCATTTCTGGTTTTGACACTTTTTTCAGCATGGCCCTTTTAACCGATGGGAAGCGAGACTTCTTTGTAGCGCTGATTTGCCTTTCCAGGTTGCTTGGTTGGCCAAAAAGGGCGTATGCGTTTTTTCCTGAATATATTCAGGAAAAAACGCATACGCCCTTTTTGGCCAAGGGCATCATTGTCAACGTTTTGCCGCTTTTCATGTGCTTTAAAGGCGATTCGAATCTACCTCCTGAAATCTGTTTCCTGCAATTCTGCCTTGATTTCAAATCCTCTTCTTTGCCTTCCCTCAATATATTTGTGGATGAGAGTTATCATTTATAAGTCTGCAGGTTTGTGAATTGCAGTGCCCTGAACCTCCATTTTACAACTCGCTTTTTAGGGAGCTGGCCGCAAAAGCGCAGGATGGCTTCAGGCCCTGTTCTGGTTCCGGGGGGCAGGCTGAGCCTGTGGTTAATTCTTCTTCCTGATGGGAAAATAGAGTGACCTGTGCCTGTCCCAACACCAAGAGCTAGTCTTTCATTGGTTCCACGTCTTCCCGTTCATCCTCAGTACAAATTGCAACCTGTACGGAACAGGAGGTTAAAGGTGCTGATGCTCCAAGGAGGGAGATTGCTAGTAAAGTGGCTGGAATGGCGAACCCGGGCACAAGCAGATGAGAAATGAGGTGCGTTTTAGAAACCTTTCCCCATCACACAGTGTACCATCTTCTGGGTATCTCATGCATGTTTTCGATGTAGGAAGATGCCCTTGAACCTGGAGATTTGGGACCCATGCGATGGGTACCACGCAGTATTACTTTAAAGGGTCTGCGTTTGCTCACCCAACCTCACCAAACCTCTCAGCCGCAACAGTGTCCACCCTTATGTCTCATCCAGCTGTGGGTCTAGATATGGTCAATCCAGGTTGCATCACAGCCCCTGAACGCATTGTGTAAGAATTTCTCTCTCTTTCACTGTCTTTGTTTCATGGGTTTTTCAAAGTAATTTATTTTTATAATGGGGTTTAGCTGCTTTTCACTGCTGTGTTTATGCCGCTTTTTACCCACTTGACACACTAACAGAGAGATATCAATACATAGGTTTTAAGATTATTACTAGTCAGATATATTCTTGTGCGGTGAATAGGGCGTGTTGAGTCCAGTTCTCTGAGCAAGGAGTAGGTCTTGTCTATTACATATTGGGTTTATGGAACGGTATCTGAGCTAATTTGAAACCCTTGTTTTATGTATCACCCCACCTCACCTTTCCCGTTAAGCAGCCATAGTGTGTTTTCTGCATGTGTGACTCTGTTCTGTTTTGTAATTCAGTTCAAGTGTAACGGTTTTTACATTCCCTCTATCAGTGACACCTTATGAGAAGTGTCCTTTGCTGTGTGACTTATTTCACTTAGAGTCGTCGTACCTAAATCCACTCATCATGCTGCTACTAGCCTTATGACATTGATTTCACGGCTGAGTGATATTCCATTGTACATAAGGACCACAACTTCTTTATCCATTTTTCTCTTTCCTGGGATATTGAAGGTGGAATGAAGTGGAGGTCCTTGTCAACAGAGCAGCCCTAAACTTTGGGGTGCTTGTGTCTTGCTGATTTTTCATTTTCCCAATTTATACCCCCATGAGTGGAAGTGCCCTATGCTCTCTAAGCTTTGCTTTTTAGACGTTTCAGGACTCACCGTACACTTCTCCAGAGTGGCTGTTGACAATTTACATCCCGCCCATCAGTGTAGCAAGGCTCCCATTTCTCCATGGCCTGTCCTGCATTTCTGGTTTTGACACTTTTTTCAGCATGGCCCTTTTGACCGATGGGAAGCGAGACATCTTTGTAGCGCTGATTTGCCTTTCCAGGTTGCTTGGTTGGCCAAAAAGGGCGTATGCGTTTTTTCCTGAATATATTCAGGAAAAAACGCATACGCCCTTTTTGGCCAAGGGCATCATTGTCAACGTTTTGCCGCTTTTCATGTGCTTTAAAGGCGATTCGAATCTACCTCCTGAAATCTGTTTCCTGCAATTCTGCCTTGATTTCAAATCCTCTTCTTTGCCTTCCCTCAATATATTTGTGGATGAGAGTTATCATTTATAACTCTGCAGGTTTGTGAATTGCAGTGCCCTGAACCTCCATTTTACAACTCGCTTTTTAGGGAGCTGGCCGCAAAAGCGCAGGATGGCTTCAGCCCCTGTTCTGGTTCCGGGGGGCAGGCTGAGCCTGTGGTTAATTCTTCTTCCTGATGGGAAAATAGAGTGACCTGTGCCTGTCCCAACACCAAGAGCTAGTCTTTCATTGGTTCCACGTCTTCCCGTTCATCCTCAGTACAAATTGCAACCTGTACGGAACAGGAGGTTAAAGGTGCTGATGCTCCAAGGAGGGAGATTGCTAGTAAAGTGGCTGGAATGGCGAACCCGGGCACAAGCAGATGAGAAATGAGGTGCGTTTTAGAAACCTTTCCCCATCACACGGTGTACCATCTTCTGGGTATCTCATGCATGTTTTCGATGTAGGAAGATGCCCTTGAACCTGGAGATTTGGGACCCATGCGATGGGTACCACGCAGTATTACTTTAAAGGGTCTGCGTTTGCTCACCCAACCTCACCAAACCTCTCAGCCGCAACAGTGTCCACCCTTATGTCTCATCCAGCTGTGGGTCTAGATATGGTCAATCCAGGTTGCATCACAGCCCCTGAACGCATTGTGTAAGAATTTCTCTCTCTTTCACTGTCTTTGTTTCATGGGTTTTTCAAAATAATTTATTTTTATAATGGGGTTTAGCTGCTTTTCACTGCTGTGTTTATGCCGCTTTTTACCCACTTGACACACTAACAGAGAGATATCAATACATAGGTTTTAAGATTATTACTAGTCAGATATATTCTTGTGTGGTGAATAGGGCGTGTTGAGTCCAGTTCTCTGAGCAAGGAGTAGGTCTTGTCTATTACATATTGGGTTTATGGAACGGTATCTGAGCTAATTTGAATCCCTTGTTTTATGTATCACCCCACCTCACCTTTCCCGTTAAGCAGCCATAGTGTGTTTTCTGCATGTGTGACTCTGTTCTGTTTTGTAATTCAGTTCAAGTGTAACGGTTTTTACATTCCCTCTATAAGTGATACCTTATGAGAAGTGTCCTTTTCTGTGTGACTTATTTCACTTAGAGTCGTCGTACCTAAATCCACTCATCATGCTGCTACTAGCCTTATGACATTGATTTCACGGCTGAGTGATATTCCATTGTACATAAGGACCACAACTTCTTTATCCATTTTTCTCTTTCCTGGGATATTGAAGGTGGAATGAAGTGGAGGTCCTTGTCAACAGAGCAGCCCTAAACTTTGGGGTGCTTGTGTCTTGCTGATTTTTAATTTTCCCAATTTATAACCCCATGAGTGGAAGTGCCCTATGCTCTCTAAGCTTTGTTTTTTAGATGTTTCAGGACTCACCGTACGCTTCTCCAGAGTGGCTGTTGGCAATTTACATCCCGCCCATCAGTGTAGCAAGGCTCCCATTTCTCCATGGCCTGTCCTGCATTTCTGGTTTTGACACTTTATTCAGCATGGCCTTTTTAACCGATGGGAAGCGAGACATCTTTGTAACGCTGATTTGCCTTTCCATGTTTCTTGGTTGGCCAAAAAGGGCGTATGCGTTTTTTCCTGAATATATTCAGGAAAAAACGCATACGCCCTTTTTGGCCAAGGGCATCATTGTCAACGTTTTGCCGCTTTTCATGTGCTTTAAAGGCGATTCGAATCTACCTCCTGAAATCTGTTTCCTGCAATTCTGCCTTGATTTCAAATCCTCTTCTTTGCCTTCCCTCAATATATTTGTGGACGAGAGTTATCATTTATAACTCTGCAGGTTTGTGAATTGCAGTTCCCTGAACCTCCATTTTGCAACTCGCTTTTTAGGGAGCTGGCCGCAAAAGCGCAGGATGCCTTCAGGCCCTGTTCTGGTTCCGGGGGCAGGCTGAGCCTGTGGTTAATTCTTCTTCCTGATGGGAAAATAGAGTGACCTGTGCCTGTCCCAACACCAAGAGCTAGTCTCTTATTGGTTCCACGTCTTCCCGTTCACCCTCAGGACAAATTGCAACCTGTACGGAGCAGGAAGTTAAAGGTGCTGATGCTCCAAGTAGGGAGATTGCTAGTAAAGTGGCTGGAATAGCGAACCCGGGCACAAGGAGATGAGAAATGAGATGCGTTTTAGAAACCTTTCCACATCACACGGTGTACCATCTTCTGGGTTTCTCATGCATGTTTTCGATGTAGGAAGATGCCCTTGAACCTGGAGATTTGGGACCCATGCGATGGGTACCACGCAGTATTACTTTAAAGGGTCTGCGTTTGCTCACCCAACCTCACCAAACCTCTCAGCCGCAACAGTGTCCACCCTTATGTCTCATCCAGCTGTGGGTCTAGATATGGTCAATCCAGGTTGCATCACAGCCCGTGAACGCATTGTGTAAGAATTTCTCTCTCTTTCACTGTCTTTGTTTCATGGGTTTTTCAAAGTAATTTATTTTTATAATGGGGTTTAGCTGCTTTTCACTGCTGTGTTTATGCCGCTTTTTACCCACTTGACACACTAACAGAGACATATCAATACATAGGTTTTAAGATTATTACTAGTGAGATATATTCTTGTGCGGTGAATAGGGCGTGTTGAGTCCAGTTCTCTGAGCAAGGAGTAGGTCTTGTCTATTACATATTGGGTTTATGGAACGGTATCTGAGCTAATTTGAAACCCTTGTTTTATGTATCACCCCACCTCACCTTTCCCGTTAAGCAGCCATAGTGTGTTTTCTGCATGTGTGACTCTGTTCTGTTTTGTAATTCAGTTCAAGTGTAACGGTTTTTACATTCCCTCTATCAGTGATACCTTATGAGAAGTGTCCTTTTCTGTGTGACTTATTTCACTTAGAGTCGTCGTACCTAAATCCACTCATCATGCTGCTACTAGCCTTATGACATTGATTTCATGGCTGAGTGATATTCCATTGTACATAAGGACCACAACTTCTTTATCCATTTTTCTCTTTCCTGGGATATTGAAGGTGGAATGAAGTGGAGGTCCTTGTCAACAGAGCAGCCCTAAACTTTGGGGTGCTTGTGTCTTGCTGATTTTTCATTTTCCCAATTTAGACCCCCATGAGTGGAAGTGCCCTATGCTCTCTAAGCTTTGCTTTTTAGACGTTTCAGGACTCACCGTACACTTCTCCAGAGTGGCTGTTGACAATTTACATCCCGCCCATCAGTGTAGCAAGGCTCCCATTTCTCCATGGCCTGTCCTGCATTTCTGGTTTTGACACTTTTTTCAGCATGGCCCTTTTGATCGATGGGAAGCGAGACATCTTTGTAGCGCTGATTTGCCTTTCCAGGTTGCTTGGTTGGCCAAAAAGGGCGTATGCGTTTTTTCCTGAATATATTCAGGAAAAAACGCATACGCCCTTTTTGGCCAAGGGCATCATTGTCAACGTTTTGCCGCTTTTCATGTGCTTTAAAGGCGATTCGAATCTACCTCCTGAAATCTGTTTCCTGCAATTCTGCCTTGATTTCAAATCCTCTTCTTTGCCTTCCCTCAATATATTTGTGGATGAGAGTTATCATTTATAACTCTGCAGGTTTGTGAATTGCAGTGCCCTGAACCTCCATTTTACAACTCGCTTTTTAGGGAGCTGGCCGCAAAAGCGCAGGATGGCTTCAGCCCCTGTTCTGGTTCCGGGGGGCAGGCTGAGCCTGTGGTTAATTCTTCTTCCTGATGGGAAAATAGAGTGACCTGTGCCTGTCCCAACACCAAGAGCTAGTCTTTCATTGGTTCCACGTCTTCCCGTTCATCCTCAGTACAAATTGCAACCTGTACGGAACAGGAGGTTAAAGGTGCTGATGCTCCAAGGAGGGAGATTGCTAGTAAAGTGGCTGGAATGGCGAACCCGGGCACAAGCAGATGAGAAATGAGGTGCGTTTTAGAAACCTTTCCCCATCACACGGTGTACCATCTTCTGGGTATCTCATGCATGTTTTCGATGTAGGAAGATGCCCTTGAACCTGGAGATTTGGGACCCATGCGATGGGTACCACGCAGTATTACTTTAAAGGGTCTGCGTTTGCTCACCCAACCTCACCAAACCTCTCAGCCGCAACAGTGTCCACCCTTATGTCTCATCCAGCTGTGCGTCTAGATATGGTCAATCCAGGTTGCATCACAGCCCCTGAACGCATTGTGTAAGAATTTCTCTCTCTTTCACTGTCTTTGTTTCATGGGTTTTTCAAAATAATTTATTTTTATAATGGGGTTTAGCTGCTTTTCACTGCTGTGTTTATGCCGCTTTTTACCCACTTGACACACTAACAGAGAGATATCAATACATAGGTTTTAAGATTATTACTAGTGAGATATATTCTTGTGCGGTGAATAGGGCGTGTTGAGTCCAGTTCTCTGAGCAAGGAGTAGGTCTTGTCTATTACATATTGGGTTTATGGAACGGTATCTGAGCTAATTTGAAACCCTTGTTTTATGTATCACCCCACCTCACCTTTCCCGTTAAGCAGCCATAGTGTGTTTTCTGCATGTGTGACTCTGTTCTGTTTTGTAATTCAGTTCAAGTGTAACGGTTTTTACATTCCCTCTATAAGTGATACCTTATGAGAAGTGTCCTTTGCTGTGTGACTTATTTCACTTAGAGTCGTCGTACCTAAATCCACTCATCATGCTGCTACTAGCCTTATGACATTGATTTCACGGCTGAGTGATATTCCATTGTACATAAGGACCACAACTTCTTTATCCATTTTTCTCTTTCCTGGGATATTGAAGGTGGAATGAAGTGGAGGTCCTTGTCAACAGAGCAGCCCTAAACTTTGGGGTGCTTGTGTCTTGCTGATTTTTCATTTTCCCAATTTATACCCCCATGAGTGGAAGTGCCCTATGCTCTCTAAGCTTTGCTTTTTAGACGTTTCAGGACTCACCGTACACTTCTCCAGAGTGGCTGTTGACAATTTACATCCCGCCCATCAGTGTAGCAAGGCTCCCATTTCTCCATGGCCTGTCCTGCATTTCTGGTTTTGACACTCTTTTCAGCATGGCCCTTTTGACCGATGGGAAGCGAGACATCTTTGTAGCACTGATTTGCCTTTCCAGGTTGCTTGGTTGGCCAAAAAGGGCGTATGCGTTTTTTCCTGAATATATTCAGGAAAAAACGCATACGCCCTTTTTGGCCAAGGGCATCATTGTCAACGTTTTTCCGCTTTTCATGTGCTTTAAAGGCGATTCGAATCTACCTCCTGAAATCTGTTTCCTGCAATTCTGCCTTGATTTCAAATCCTCTTCTTTGCCTTCCCTCAGTATATTTGTGGATGAGAGTTATCATTTATAACTCTGCAGGTTTGTGAATTGCAGTGCCCTGAACCTCCATTTTACAACTCGCTTTTTTGGGAGCTGGCCGCAAAAGCACAGGATGGCTTCAGGCCCTGTTCTGGTTCCAGTGGGCAGGCTGAGCCTGTGGTTAATTCTTCTTCCTGATGGGAAAATAGAGTGACCTGTGCCTGTCCCAACACCAAGAGCTAGTCTCTCATTGTTTCCACGTCTTCCCGTTCATCCTCAGGACAAATTGCAACCTGTACGGAACAGGAGGTTAAAGGTGATGATGCTCCAAGGAGGGAGATTGCTAGTAAAGTGGCTGGAATGGCAAACCCGGGCACAGGCAGATGAGAAATGAGGTGCGTTTTAGAAACCTTTCCCCATCACACGGTGTACCATCTTCTGGGTATCTCATGCATGTTTACGATGTAGGAAGATGCCCTTCAACCTGGAGATTTGGGACCCATGCGATGGGTACCACGCAGTATTACTTTAAAGGGTCTGCGTTTGCTCACCCAACCTCACCAAACCTCTCAGCCGCAACAGTGTCCACCCTTATGTCTCATCCAGCTGTGGGTCTAGATATGGTCAATCCAGGTTGCATCACAGCCCCTGAACGCATTGTGTAAGAATTTCTCTCTCTTTCACTGTCTTTGTTTCATGGGTTTTTCAAAGTAATTTATTTTTATAATGGGGTTTAGCTGCTTTTCACTGCTGTGTTTATGCCGCTTTTTACCCACTTGACACACTAACAGAGAGATATCAATACATAGGTTTTAAGATTATTACTAGTCAGATATATTCTTGTGCGGTGAATAGGGCGTGTTGAGTCCAGTTCTCTGAGCAAGGAGTAGGTCTTGTCTATTACATATTGGGTTTATGGAACGGTATCTGAGCTAATTTGAAACCCTTGTTTTATGTATCACCCCACCTCACCTTTCCCGTTAAGCAGCCATAGTGTGTTTTCTGCATGTGTGACTCTGTTCTGTTTTGTAATTCAGTTCAAGTGTAACGGTTTTTACATTCCCTCTATCAGTGATACCTTATGAGAAGTGTCCTTTTCTGTGTGACTTATTTCACTTAGAATCGTCGTACCTAAATCCACTCATCATGCTGCTACTAGCCTTATGAAATTGATTTCATGGCTGAGTGATATTCCATTGTACATAAGGACCACAACTTCTTTATCCATTTTTCTCTTTCCTGGGATATTGAAGGTGGAATGAAGTGGAGGTCCTTGTCAACAGAGCAGCCCTAAACTTTGGGGTGCTTGTGTCTTGCTGATTTTTAATTTTCCCAATTTATAACCCCATGAGTGGAAGTGCCATATGCTCTCTAAGCTTTGTTTTTTAGATGTTTCAGGACTCACCGTACGCTTCTCCAGAGTGGCTGTTGGCAATTTACATCCCGCCCATCAGTGTAGCAAGGCTCCCATTTCTCCATGGCCTGTCCTGCATTTCTGGTTTTGACACTTTTTTCAGCATGGCCTTTTTAACCGATGGGAAGCGAGACATCTTTGTAGCGCTGATTTGCCTTTCCAGGTTGCTTGGTTGGCCAAAAAGGGCGTATGCGTTTTTTCCTGAATATATTCAGGAAAAAACGCATACGCCCTTTTTGGCCAAGGGCATCATTGTCAACGTTTTGCCGCTTTTCATGTGCTTTAAAGGCGATTCGAATCTACCTCCTGAAATCTGTTTCCTGCAATTCTGCCTTGATTTCAAATCCTCTTCTTTGCCTTCCCTCAATATATTTGTGGACGAGAGTTATCATTTATAAGTCTGCAGGTTTGTGAATTGCAGTGCCCTGAACCTCCATTTTACAACTCGATTTTTAGGGAGCTGGCCGCAATAGCGCAGGATGGCTTCAGGCCCTGTTCTGGTTCCGGGTGGCAGGCTGAGCCTGTGGTTAATTCTTCTTCCTGATGGGAAAATAGAGTGACCTGTGCCTGTCCCAACACCAAGAGCTAGTCTCTCATTGGTTCCACGTCTTCCCGTTCATCCTCAGGACAAATTGCAACCTGTACGGAACAGGAGGTTAAAGGTGCTGATGCTCCAAGTAGGGAGATTGCTAGTAAAGCGGCTGGAATAGCGAACCCGGGCACAAGGAGATGAGAAATGAGGTGCGTTTTAGAAACCTTTCCCCATCACACGGTGTACCATCTTCTGGGTTTCTCATGCATGTTTTCGATGTAGGAAGATGCCCTTGAACCTGGAGATTTGTGACCCATGCGATGGGTACCATGCAGTATTACTTTAAAGGGTCTGCATTTGCTCACCCAACCTCACCAAACCTCTCAGCCCCAAGAGTGTCCACCCTTATGTCTCATCCAGCTGTGGGTCTAGATATGGTCAATCCAGGTTGCATCACAGCCCCTGAACGCATTGTGTAAGAATTTCTCTCTCTTTCACTGTCTTTGTTTCATGGGTTTTTCAAAGTAATTTATTTTTATAATGGGGTTTAGCTGCTTTTCACTGCTGTGTTTATGCCGCTTTACACCCACTTGACACACTAACAGAGAGATATCAATACATAGGTTTTAAGATTATTACTAGTCAGATATATTCTTGTGCGGTGAATAGGGCGTGTTGAGTCCAGTTCTCTGAGCAAGGAGTAGGTCTTGTCTATTACATATTGGTTTTATGGAACGGTATCTGAGCTAATTTGAAACCCTTGTTTTATGTACCACCCCACCTCACCTTTCCCGTTAAGCAGCCATAGTGTGTTTTCTGCATGTGTGACTCTGTTCTGTTTTGTAATTCAGTTCAAGTGTAACGGTTTTTACATTCCCTCTATCAGTGATACCTTATGAGAAGTGTCCTTTTCTGTGTGACTTATTTCACTTAGAATCGTCGTACCTAAATCCACTCATCATGCTGCTACTAGCCTTATGACATTGATTTCATGGCTGAGTGATATTCCATTGTACATAAGGACCACAACTTCTTTATCCATTTTTCTCTTTCCTGCGATATTGAAGGTGGAATGAAGTGGAGGTCCTTGTCAACAGAGCAGCCCTAAACTTTGGGGTGCTTGTGTCTTGCTGATTTTTAATTTTCCCAATTTATACCCCCATGAGTGGAAGTGCCCTATGCTCTCTAAGCTTTGCTTTTTAGACGTTTCAGGACTCACCGTACACTTCTCCAGAGTGGCTGTTGACAATTTACATCCCGCCCATCAGTGTAGCAAGGCTCCCATTTCTCCATGGCCTGTCCTGCATTTCTGGTTTTGACACTTTTTTCAGCATGGCCCTTTTGACCGATGGGAAGCGAGACATCTTTGTAGCGCTGATTTGCCTTTCCAGGTTGCTTGGTTGGCCAAAAAGGGCGTATGCGTTTTTTCCTGAATATATTCAGGAAAAAACGCATACGCCCTTTTTGGCCAAGGGCATCATTGTCAACGTTTTGCCGCTTTTCATGTGCTTTAAAGGCGATTCGAATCTACCTCCTGAAATCTGTTTCCTGCAATTTGCCTTGATTTCAAATCCTCTTCTTTGCCTTCCCTCAATATATTTGTGGACGAGAGTTATCATTTATAACTCTGCAGGTTTGTGAATTGCAGTGCCCTGAACCTCCATTTTACAACTCGCTTTTTAGGGAGCTGGCCGCAAAAGCGCAGGATGGCTTCAGGCCCTGTTCTGGTTCCGGGGGGCAGGCTGAGCCTGTGGTTAATTCTTCTTCCTGATGGGAAAATAGAGTGACCTGTGCCTGTCCCAACACCAAGAGCTAGTCTCTCATTGGTTCCACGTCTTCCCGTTCATCCTCAGGACAAATTGCAACCTGTACGGAACAGGAGGTTAAAGGTGCTGATGCTCCAAGGAGGGAGATTGCTAGTAAAGTGGCTGGAATGGCGAACCCGGGCACAAGCAGATGAGAAATGAGGTGCGTTTTAGAAACCTTTCGCCATCACACAGTGTACCATCTTCTGGGTATCTCATGCATGTTTTCGATGTAGGAAGATGACTTGAACCTGGAGATTTGGGACCCATGCGATGGGTACCACGCAGTATTACTTTAAAGGGTCTGCGTTTGCTCACCCAACCTCACCAAACCTCTCAGCCGCAACAGTGTCCACCCTTATGTCTCATCCAGCTGTGGGTCTAGATATGGTCAATCCAGGTTGCATCACAGCCCCTGAACGCATTGTGTAAGAATTTCTCTCTCTTTCACTGTCTTTGTTTCATGGGTGTTTCAAAGTAATTTATTTTTATAATGGGGTTTAGCTGCTTTTCACTGCTGTGTTTATGCCGCTTTTTACCCACTTGACACACTAACAGAGAGATATCAATACATAGGTTTTAAGATTATTACTAGTCAGATATATTCTTGTGCGGTGAATAGGGCGTGTTGAGTCCAGTTCTCTGAGCAAGGAGTAGGTCTTGTCTATTACATATTGGGTTTATGGAACGGTATCTGAGCTAATTTGAAACCCTTGTTTTATGTATCACCCCACCTCACCTTTCCCGTTAAGCAGCCATTGTGTGTTTTCTGCATGTGTGACTCTGTTCTGTTTTGTAATTCAGTTCAAGTGTAACGGTTTTTACATTCCCTCTATCAGTGATACCTTATGAGAAGTGTCCTTTTCTGTGTGACTTATTTCACTTAGAGTCGTCGTACCTAAATCCACTCATCATGCTGCTACTAGCCTTATGACATTGATTTCACGGCTGAGTGATATTCCATTGTACATAAGGACCACAACTTCTTTATCCATTTTTCTCTTTCCTGGGATATTGAAGGTGGAATGAAGTGGAGGTCCTTGTCAACAGAGCAGCCCTAAACTTTGGGGTGCTTGTGTCTTGCTGATTTTTCATTTTCCCAATTTATACCCCCATGAGTGGAAGTGCCCTATGCTCTCTAAGCTTTGCTTTTTAGACGTTTCAGGACTCACCGTACACTTCTCCAGAGTGGCTGTTGACAATTTACATCCCGCCCATCAGTGTAGCAAGGCTCCCATTTCTCCATGGCCTGTCCTGCATTTCTGGTTTTGACACTTTTTTCAGCATGGCCCTTTTGACCGATGGGAAGCGAGACATCTTTGTAGCGCTGATTTGCCTTTCCAGGTTGCTTGGTTGGCCAAAAAGGGCGTATGCGTTTTTTCCTGAATATATTCAGGAAAAAACGCATACGCCCTTTTTGGCCAAGGGCATCATTGTCAACGTTTTGCCGCTTTTCATGTGCTTTAAAGGCGATTCGAATCTACCTCCTGAAATCTGTTTCCTGCAATTCTGCCTTGATTTCAAATCCTCTTCTTTGCCTTCCCTCAATATATTTGTGGATGAGAGTTATCATTTATAACTCTGCAGGTTTGTGAATTGCAGTGCCCTGAACCTCCATTTTACAACTCGCTTTTTAGGGAGCTGGCCGCAAAAGCGCAGGATGGCTTCAGGCCCTGTTCTGGTTCCGGGGGGCAGGCTGAGCCTGTGGTTAATTCTTCTTCCTGATGGGAAAATAGAGTGACCTGTGCCTGTCCCAACACCAAGAGCTAGTCTTTCATTGGTTCCACGTCTTCCCGTTCATCCTCAGTACAAATTGCAACCTGTACGGAACAGGAGGTTAAAGGTGCTGATGCTCCAAGGAGGGAGATTGCTAGTAAAGTGGCTGGAATGGCGAACCCGGGCACAAGCAGATGAGAAATGAGGTGCGTTTTAGAAACCTTTCCCCATCACACGGTGTACCATCTTCTGGGTATCTCATGCATGTTTTCGATTTAGGAAGATGCCCTTGAACCTGGAGATTTGGGACCCATGCGATGGGTACCACGCAGTATTACTTTAAAGGGTCTGCGTTTGCTCACCCAACCTCACCAAACCTCTCAGCCGCAACAGTGTCCACCCTTATGTCTCATCCAGCTGTGGGTCTAGATATGGTCAATCCAGGTTGCATCACAGCCCCTGAACGCATTGCGTAAGAATTTCTCTCTCTTTCACTGTCTTTGTTTCATGGGTTTTTCAAAGTAATTTATTTTTATAATGGGGTTTAGCTGCTTTTCACTGCTGTGTTTATGCCGCTTTACACCCACTTGACACACTAACAGAGAGATATCAATACATAGGTTTTAAGATTATTACTACTCAGATATATTCTTGTGCGGTGAATAGGGCGTGTTGAGTCCAGTTCTCTGAGCAAGGAGTAGGTCTTGTCTATTACATATTGGGTTTATGGAACGGTATCTGAGCTAATTTGAAACCCTTGTTTTATGTATCACCCCACCTCACCTTTCCCGTTAAGCAGCCATAGTGTGTTTTCTGCATGTGTGACTCTGTTCTGTTTGGTAATTCAGTTCAAGTGTAACGGTTTTTACATTCCCTCTATAAGTGATAACTTATGAGAAGTGTCCTTTTCTGTGTGACTTATTTCACTTAGAGTCGTCGTACCTAAATCCACTCATCATGCTGCTACTAGCCTTATGACATTGATTTCACGGCTGAGTGATATTCCATTGTACATAAGGACCACAACTTCTTTATCCATTTTTCTCTTTCCTGCGATATTGAAGGTGGAATGAAGTGGAGGTCCTTGTCAACAGAGCAGTCCTAAACTTTGGGGTGCTTGTGTCTTGCTGATTTTTAATTTTCCCAATTTATAACCCCATGAGTGGAAGTGCCCTATGCTCTCTAAGCTTTGCTTTTTAGACGTTTCAGGACTCACCGTGCACTTCTCCAGAGTGGCTGTTGACAATTTACATCCCGCCCATCAGTGTAGCAAGGCTCCCATTTCTCCATGGCCTGTCCTGCATTTCTGGTTTTGACACTTTTTTCAGCATGGCCCTTTTGACCGATGGGAAGCGAGACATCTTTGTAGTGCTGATTTGCCTTTCCAGGTTGCTTGGTTGGCCAAAAACGGCGTATGCGTTTTTTCTTGAATATATTCAGGAAAAAACGCATACGCCCTTTTTGGCCAAGGGCATCATTGTCAACGTTTTGCCGCTTTTCATGTGCTTTAAAGGCGATTCGAATCTACCTCCTGAAATCTGTTTCCTGCAATTCTGCCTTGATTTCAAATCCTCTTCTTTGCCTTCCCTCAATATATTTGTGGATGAGAGTTATCATTTATAACTCTGCAGGTTTGTGAATTGCAGTGCCCTGAACCTCCATTTTACAACTCGCTTTTTAGGGAGCTGGCCGCAAAAGCGCAGGATGGCTTCAGGCCCTGTTCTGGTTCCGGGGGGCAGGCTGAGCCTGTGGTTAATTCTTCTTCCTGATGGGAAAATAGAGTGACCTGTGCCTGTCCCAACACCAAGAGATAGTCTCTCGTTGGTTCCACGTCTTCCCGTTCATCCTCAGTACAAATTGCAACCTGTACGGAACAGGAGGTTAAAGGTGCTGATGCTCCAAGGAGGGAGATTGCTAGTAAAGTGGCTGGAATGGCGAACCCGGGCACAAGCAGATGAGAAATGAGGTGCGTTTTAGAAACCTTTCCCCATCACACGGTGTACCATCTTCTGGGTATCTCATGCATGTTTTCGATGTAGGAAGATGACCTTGAACCTGGAGATTTGGGACCCATGCGATGGGTACCACACAGTATTACTTTAAAGGGTCTGCGTTTGCTCACCCAACCTCACCAAACCTCTCAGCCGCAACAGTGTCCACCCTTATGTCTCATCCAGCTGTGGGTCTAGATATGGTCAATCCAGGTTGCATCACAGCCCCTGAACGCATTGTGTAAGAATTTCTCTCTCTTTCACTGTCTTTGTTTCATGGGTTTTTCAAAGTAATTTATTTTTATAATGGGGTTTAGCTGCTTTTCACTGCTGTGTTTATGCCGCTTTACACCCACTTGACACACTAACAGAGAGATATCAATACATAGGTTTTAAGATTATTACTAGTCAGATATATTCTTGTGCGGTGAATAGGGCGTGTTGAGTCCAGTTCTCTGAGCAAGGAGTAGGTCTTGTCTATTACATATTGGGTTTATGGAACGGTATCTGAGCTAATTTGAAACCCTTGTTTTATGTATCACCCCACCTCACCTTTCCCGTTAAGCAGCCATAGTGTGTTTTCTGCATGTGTGACTCTGTTCTGTTTTGTAATTCAGTTCAAGTGTAACGGTTTTTACATTCCCTCTATAAGTGATACCTTATGAGAAGTGTCCTTTTCTGTGTGACTTATTTCACTTAGAGTCGTCGTACCTAAATCCACTCATCATGCTGCTACTAGCCTTATGACATTGATTTCACGGCTGAGTGATATTCCATTGTACATAAGGACCACAACTTCTTTATCCATTTTTCTCTTTCCTGTGATATTGAAGGTGGAATGAAGTGGAGGTCCTTGTCAACAGAGCAGCCCTAAACTTTGGGGTGCTTGTGTCTTGCTGATTTTTAATTTTCCCAATTTATACCCCCATGAGTGGAAGTGCCCTATGCTCTCTAAGCTTTGCTTTTTAGACGTTTCAGGACTCACCGTACACTTCTCCAGAGTGGCTGTTGACAATTTACATCCCGCCCATCAGTGTAGCAAGGCTCCCATTTCTCCATGGCCTGTCCTGCATTTCTGGTTTTGACACTTTTTTCAGCATGGCCCTTTTGACCGATGGGAAGCGAGACATCTTTGTAGCGCTGATTTGCCTTTCCAGGTTGCTTGGTTGGCCAAAAAGGGCGTATGCGTTTTTTCCTGAATATATTCAGGAAAAAACGCATACGCCCTTTTTGGCCAAGGGCATCATTGTCAACGTTTTGCCGCTTTTCATGTGCTTTAAAGGCGATTCGAATCTACCTCCTGAAATCTGTTTCCTGCAATTTGCCTTGATTTCAAATCCTCTTCTTTGCCTTCCCTCAATATATTTGTGGACGAGAGTTATCATTTATAACTCTGCAGGTTTGTGAATTGCAGTGCCCTGAACCTCCATTTTACAACTCGCTTTTTAGGGAGCTGGCCGCAAAAGCGCAGGATGGCTTCAGGCCCTGTTCTGGTTCCGGGGGGCAGGCTGAGCCTGTGGTTAATTCTTCTTCCTGATGGGAAAATAGAGTGACCTGTGCCTGTCCCAACACCAAGAGCTAGTCTCTCATTGGTTCCACGTCTTCCCGTTCATCCTCAGGACAAATTGCAACCTGTACGGAACAGGAGGTTAAAGGTGCTGATGCTCCAAGGAGGGAGATTGCTAGTAAAGTGGCTGGAATGGCGAACCCGGGCACAAGCAGATGAGAAATGAGGTGCGTTTTAGAAACCTTTCGCCATCACACAGTGTACCATCTTCTGGGTATCTCATGCATGTTTTCGATGTAGGAAGATGACTTGAACCTGGAGATTTGGGACCCATGCGATGGGTACCACGCAGTATTACTTTAAAGGGTCTGCGTTTGCTCACCCAACCTCACCAAACCTCTCAGCCGCAACAGTGTCCACCCTTATGTCTCATCCAGCTGTGGGTCTAGATATGGTCAATCCAGGTTGCATCACAGCCCCTGAACGCATTGTGTAAGAATTTCTCTCTCTTTCACTGTCTTTGTTTCATGGGTGTTTCAAAGTAATTTATTTTTATAATGGGGTTTAGCTGCTTTTCACTGCTGTGTTTATGCCGCTTTTTACCCACTTGACACACTAACAGAGAGATATCAATACATAGGTTTTAAGATTATTACTAGTCAGATATATTCTTGTGCGGTGAATAGGGCGTGTTGAGTCCAGTTCTCTGAGCAAGGAGTAGGTCTTGTCTATTACATATTGGGTTTATGGAACGGTATCTGAGCTAATTTGAAACCCTTGTTTTATGTATCACCCCACCTCACCTTTCCCGTTAAGCAGCCATTGTGTGTTTTCTGCATGTGTGACTCTGTTCTGTTTTGTAATTCAGTTCAAGTGTAACGGTTTTTACATTCCCTCTATCAGTGATACCTTATGAGAAGTGTCCTTTTCTGTGTGACTTATTTCACTTAGAGTCGTCGTACCTAAATCCACTCATCATGCTGCTACTAGCCTTATGACATTGATTTCACGGCTGAGTGATATTCCATTGTACATAAGGACCACAACTTCTTTATCCATTTTTCTCTTTCCTGGGATATTGAAGGTGGAATGAAGTGGAGGTCCTTGTCAACAGAGCAGCCCTAAACTTTGGGGTGCTTGTGTCTTGCTGATTTTTCATTTTCCCAATTTATACCCCCATGAGTGGAAGTGCCCTATGCTCTCTAAGCTTTGCTTTTTAGACGTTTCAGGACTCACCGTACACTTCTCCAGAGTGGCTGTTGACAATTTACATCCCGCCCATCAGTGTAGCAAGGCTCCCATTTCTCCATGGCCTGTCCTGCATTTCTGGTTTTGACACTTTTTTCAGCATGGCCCTTTTGACCGATGGGAAGCGAGACATCTTTGTAGCGCTGATTTGCCTTTCCAGGTTGCTTGGTTGGCCAAAAAGGGCGTATGCGTTTTTTCCTGAATATATTCAGGAAAAAACGCATACGCCCTTTTTGGCCAAGGGCATCATTGTCAACGTTTTGCCGCTTTTCATGTGCTTTAAAGGCGATTCGAATCTACCTCCTGAAATCTGTTTCCTGCAATTCTGCCTTGATTTCAAATCCTCTTCTTTGCCTTCCCTCAATATATTTGTGGATGAGAGTTATCATTTATAACTCTGCAGGTTTGTGAATTGCAGTGCCCTGAACCTCCATTTTACAACTCGCTTTTTAGGGAGCTGGCCGCAAAAGCGCAGGATGGCTTCAGGCCCTGTTCTGGTTCCGGGGGGCAGGCTGAGCCTGTGGTTAATTCTTCTTCCTGATGGGAAAATAGAGTGACCTGTGCCTGTCCCAACACCAAGAGCTAGTCTTTCATTGGTTCCACGTCTTCCCGTTCATCCTCAGTACAAATTGCAACCTGTACGGAACAGGAGGTTAAAGGTGCTGATGCTCCAAGGAGGGAGATTGCTAGTAAAGTGGCTGGAATGGCGAACCCGGGCACAAGCAGATGAGAAATGAGGTGCGTTTTAGAAACCTTTCCCCATCACACGGTGTACCATCTTCTGGGTATCTCATGCATGTTTTCGATTTAGGAAGATGCCCTTGAACCTGGAGATTTGGGACCCATGCGATGGGTACCACGCAGTATTACTTTAAAGGGTCTGCGTTTGCTCACCCAACCTCACCAAACCTCTCAGCCGCAACAGTGTCCACCCTTATGTCTCATCCAGCTGTGGGTCTAGATATGGTCAATCCAGGTTGCATCACAGCCCCTGAACGCATTGCGTAAGAATTTCTCTCTCTTTCACTGTCTTTGTTTCATGGGTTTTTCAAAGTAATTTATTTTTATAATGGGGTTTAGCTGCTTTTCACTGCTGTGTTTATGCCGCTTTACACCCACTTGACACACTAACAGAGAGATATCAATACATAGGTTTTAAGATTATTACTACTCAGATATATTCTTGTGCGGTGAATAGGGCGTGTTGAGTCCAGTTCTCTGAGCAAGGAGTAGGTCTTGTCTATTACATATTGGGTTTATGGAACGGTATCTGAGCTAATTTGAAACCCTTGTTTTATGTATCACCCCACCTCACCTTTCCCGTTAAGCAGCCATAGTGTGTTTTCTGCATGTGTGACTCTGTTCTGTTTGGTAATTCAGTTCAAGTGTAACGGTTTTTACATTCCCTCTATAAGTGATACCTTATGAGAAGTGTCCTTTTCTGTGTGACTTATTTCACTTAGAGTCGTCGTACCTAAATCCACTCATCATGCTGCTACTAGCCTTATGACATTGATTTCACGGCTGAGTGATATTCCATTGTACATAAGGACCACAACTTCTTTATCCATTTTTCTCTTTCCTGCGATATTGAAGGTGGAATGAAGTGGAGGTCCTTGTCAACAGAGCAGTCCTAAACTTTGGGGTGCTTGTGTCTTGCTGATTTTTAATTTTCCCAATTTATAACCCCATGAGTGGAAGTGCCCTATGCTCTCTAAGCTTTGCTTTTTAGACGTTTCAGGACTCACCGTGCACTTCTCCAGAGTGGCTGTTGACAATTTACATCCCGCCCATCAGTGTAGCAAGGCTCCCATTTCTCCATGGCCTGTCCTGCATTTCTGGTTTTGACACTTTTTTCAGCATGGCCCTTTTGACCGATGGGAAGCGAGACATCTTTGTAGTGCTGATTTGCCTTTCCAGGTTGCTTGGTTGGCCAAAAACGGCGTATGCGTTTTTTCTTGAATATATTCAGGAAAAAACGCATACGCCCTTTTTGGCCAAGGGCATCATTGTCAACGTTTTGCCGCTTTTCATGTGCTTTAAAGGCGATTCGAATCTACCTCCTGAAATCTGTTTCCTGCAATTCTGCCTTGATTTCAAATCCTCTTCTTTGCCTTCCCTCAATATATTTGTGGATGAGAGTTATCATTTATAACTCTGCAGGTTTGTGAATTGCAGTGCCCTGAACCTCCATTTTACAACTCGCTTTTTAGGGAGCTGGCCGCAAAAGCGCAGGATGGCTTCAGGCCCTGTTCTGGTTCCGGGGGGCAGGCTGAGCCTGTGGTTAATTCTTCTTCCTGATGGGAAAATAGAGTGACCTGTGCCTGTCCCAACACCAAGAGATAGTCTCTCGTTGGTTCCACGTCTTCCCGTTCATCCTCAGTACAAATTGCAACCTGTACGGAACAGGAGGTTAAAGGTGCTGATGCTCCAAGGAGGGAGATTGCTAGTAAAGTGGCTGGAATGGCGAACCCGGGCACAAGCAGATGAGAAATGAGGTGCGTTTTAGAAACCTTTCCCCATCACACGGTGTACCATCTTCTGGGTATCTCATGCATGTTTTCGATGTAGGAAGATGACCTTGAACCTGGAGATTTGGGACCCATGCGATGGGTACCACACAGTATTACTTTAAAGGGTCTGCGTTTGCTCACCCAACCTCACCAAACCTCTCAGCCGCAACAGTGTCCACCCTTATGTCTCATCCAGCTGTGGGTCTAGATATGGTCAATCCAGGTTGCATCACAGCCCCTGAACGCATTGTGTAAGAATTTCTCTCTCTTTCACTGTCTTTGTTTCATGGGTTTTTCAAAGTAATTTATTTTTATAATGGGGTTTAGCTGCTTTTCACTGCTGTGTTTATGCCGCTTTACACCCACTTGACACACTAACAGAGAGATATCAATACATAGGTTTTAAGATTATTACTAGTCAGATATATTCTTGTGCGGTGAATAGGGCGTGTTGAGTCCAGTTCTCTGAGCAAGGAGTAGGTCTTGTCTATTACATATTGGGTTTATGGAACGGTATCTGAGCTAATTTGAAACCCTTGTTTTATGTATCACCCCACCTCACCTTTCCCGTTAAGCAGCCATAGTGTGTTTTCTGCATGTGTGACTCTGTTCTGTTTTGTAATTCAGTTCAAGTGTAACGGTTTTTACATTCCCTCTATAAGTGATACCTTATGAGAAGTGTCCTTTTCTGTGTGACTTATTTCACTTAGAGTCGTCGTACCTAAATCCACTCATCATGCTGCTACTAGCCTTATGACATTGATTTCACGGCTGAGTGATATTCCATTGTACATAAGGACCACAACTTCTTTATCCATTTTTCTCTTTCCTGCGATATTGAAGGTGGAATGAAGTGGAGGTCCTTGTCAACAGAGCAGCCCTAAACTTTGGGGTGCTTGTGTCTTGCTGATTTTTAATTTTCCCAATTTATACCCCCATGAGTGGAAGTGCCCTATGCTCTCTAAGCTTTGCTTTTTAGACGTTTCAGGACTCACCGTACACTTCTCCAGAGTGGCTGTTGACAATTTACATCCCGCCCATCAGTGTAGCAAGGCTCCCATTTCTCCATGGCCTGTCCTGCATTTCTGGTTTTGACACTTTTTTCAGCATGGCCCTTTTGACCGATGGGAAGCGAGACATCTTTGTAGCGCTGATTTGCCTTTCCAGGTTGCTTGGTTGGCCAAAAAGGGCGTATGCGTTTTTTCCTGAATATATTCAGGAAAAAACGCATACGCCCTTTTTGGCCAAGGGCATCATTGTCAACGTTTTGCCGCTTTTCATGTGCTTTAAAGGCGATTCGAATCTACCTCCTGAAATCTGTTTCCTGCAATTCTGCCTTGATTTCAAATCCTCTTCTTTGCCTTCCCTCAATATATTTGTGGATGAGAGTTATCATTTATAACTCTGCAGGTTTGTGAATTGCAGTGCCCTGAACCTCCATTTTACAACTCGCTTTTTTGGGAGCTGGCCGCAAAAGCACAGGATGGCTTCAGGCCCTGTTCTGGTTCCAGTGGGCAGGCTGAGCCTGTGGTTAATTCTTCTTCCTGATGGGAAAATAGAGTGACCTGTGCCTGTCCCAACACCAAGAGCTAGTCTCTCATTGTTTCCACGTCTTCCCGTTCACCCTCAGGACAAATTGCAACCTGTACGGAACAGGAGGTTAAAGGTGATGATGCTCCAAGGAGGGAGATTGCTAGTAAAGTGGCTGGAATGGCAAACCCGGGCACAGGCAGATGAGAAATGAGGTGCGTTTTAGAAACCTTTCCCCATCACACGGTGTACCATCTTCTGGGTATCTCATGCATGTTTACGATGTAGGAAGATGCCCTTCAACCTGGAGATTTGGGACCCATGCGATGGGTACCACGCAGTATTACTTTAAAGGGTCTGCGTTTGCTCACCCAACCTCACCAAACCTCTCAGCCGCAACAGTGTCCACCCTTATGTCTCATCCAGCTGTGGGTCTAGATATGGTCAATCCAGGTTGCATCACAGCCCCTGAACGCATTGTGTAAGAATTTCTCTCTCTTTCACTGTCTTTGTTTCATGGGTTTTTCAAAGTAATTTATTTTTATAATGGGGTTTAGCTGCTTTTCACTGCTGTGTTTATGCCGCTTTTTACCCACTTGACACACTAACAGAGAGATATCAATACATAGGTTTTAAGATTATTACTAGTCAGATATATTCTTGTGCGGTGAATAGGGCGTGTTGAGTCCAGTTCTCTGAGCAAGGAGTAGGTCTTGTCTATTACATATTGGGTTTATGGAACGGTATCTGAGCTAATTTGAAACCCTTGTTTTATGTATCACCCCACCTCACCTTTCCCGTTAAGCAGCCATAGTGTGTTTTCTGCATGTGTGACTCTGTTCTGTTTTGTAATTCAGTTCAAGTGTAACGGTTTTTACATTCCCTCTATCAGTGATACCTTATGAGAAGTGTCCTTTTCTGTGTGACTTATTTCACTTAGAATCGTCGTACCTAAATCCACTCATCATGCTGCTACTAGCCTTATGAAATTGATTTCATGGCTGAGTGATATTCCATTGTACATAAGGACCACAACTTCTTTATCCATTTTTCTCTTTCCTGGGATATTGAAGGTGGAATGAAGTGGAGGTCCTTGTCAACAGAGCAGCCCTAAACTTTGGGGTGCTTGTGTCTTGCTGATTTTTAATTTTCCCAATTTATAACCCCATGAGTGGAAGTGCCATATGCTCTCTAAGCTTTGTTTTTTAGATGTTTCAGGACTCACCGTACGCTTCTCCAGAGTGGCTGTTGGCAATTTACATCCCGCCCATCAGTGTAGCAAGGCTCCCATTTCTCCATGGCCTGTCCTGCATTTCTGGTTTTGACACTTTTTTCAGCATGGCCTTTTTAACCGATGGGAAGCGAGACATCTTTGTAGCGCTGATTTGCCTTTCCAGGTTGCTTGGTTGGCCAAAAAGGGCGTATGCGTTTTTTCCTGAATATATTCAGGAAAAAACGCATACGCCCTTTTTGGCCAAGGGCATCATTGTCAACGTTTTGCCGCTTTTCATGTGCTTTAAAGGCGATTCGAATCTACCTCCTGAAATCTGTTTCCTGCAATTCTGCCTTGATTTCAAATCCTCTTCTTTGCCTTCCCTCAATATATTTGTGGACGAGAGTTATCATTTATAAGTCTGCAGGTTTGTGAATTGCAGTGCCCTGAACCTCCATTTTACAACTCGATTTTTAGGGAGCTGGCCGCAATAGCGCAGGATGGCTTCAGGCCCTGTTCTGGTTCCGGGTGGCAGGCTGAGCCTGTGGTTAATTCTTCTTCCTGATGGGAAAATAGAGTGACCTGTGCCTGTCCCATCACCAAGAGCTAGTCTCTCATTGGTTCCACGTCTTCCCGTTCATCCTCAGTACAAATTGCAACCTGTACGGAACAGGAGGTTAAAGGTGCTGATGCTCCAAGTAGGGAGATTGCTAGTAAAGCGGCTGGAATAGCGAACCCGGGCACAAGGAGATGAGAAATGAGGTGCGTTTTAGAAACCTTTCCCCATCACACGGTGTACCATCTTCTGGGTTTCTCATGCATGTTTTCGATGTAGGAAGATGCCCTTGAACCTGGAGATTTGTGACCCATGCGATGGGTACCATGCAGTATTACTTTAAAGGGTCTGCATTTGCTCACCCAACCTCACCAAACCTCTCAGCCCCAAGAGTGTCCACCCTTATGTCTCATCCAGCTGTGGGTCTAGATATGGTCAATCCAGGTTGCATCACAGCCCCTGAACGCATTGTGTAAGAATTTCTCTCTCTTTCACTGTCTTTGTTTCATGGGTTTTTCAAAGTAATTTATTTTTATAATGGGGTTTAGCTGCTTTTCACTGCTGTGTTTATGCCGCTTTACACCCACTTGACACACTAACAGAGAGATATCAATACATAGGTTTTAAGATTATTACTAGTCAGATATATTCTTGTGCGGTGAATAGGGCGTGTTGAGTCCAGTTCTCTGAGCAAGGAGTAGGTCTTGTCTATTACATATTGGTTTTATGGAACGGTATCTGAGCTAATTTGAAACCCTTGTTTTATGTACCACCCCACCTCACCTTTCCCGTTAAGCAGCCATAGTGTGTTTTCTGCATGTGTGACTCTGTTCTGTTTTGTAATTCAGTTCAAGTGTAACGGTTTTTACATTCCCTCTATCAGTGATACCTTATGAGAAGTGTCCTTTTCTGTGTGACTTATTTCACTTAGAATCGTCGTACCTAAATCCACTCATCATGCTGCTACTAGCCTTATGACATTGATTTCATGGCTGAGTGATATTCCATTGTACATAAGGACCACAACTTCTTTATCCATTTTTCTCTTTCCTGCGATATTGAAGGTGGAATGAAGTGGAGGTCCTTGTCAACAGAGCAGCCCTAAACTTTGGGGTGCTTGTGTCTTGCTGATTTTTCATTTTCCCAATTTATACCCTCATGAGTGGAAGTGCCCTATGCTCTCTAAGCTTTGCTTTTTAGACGTTTCAGGACTCACCGTACACTTCTCCAGAGTGGCTGTTGACAATTTACATCCCGCCCATCAGTGTAGCAAGGCTCCCATTTCTCCATGGCCTGTCCTGCATTTCTGGTTTTGACACTTTTTTCAGCATGGCCCTTTTGACCGATGGGAAGCGAGACATCTTTGTAGCGCTGATTTGCCTTTCCAGGTTGCTTGGTTGGCCAAAAAGGGCGTATGCGTTTTTTCCTGAATATATTCAGGAAAAAACGCATACGCCCTTTTTGGCCAAGGGCATCATTGTCAACGTTTTGCCGCTTTTCATGTGCTTTAAAGGCGATTCGAATCTACCTCCTGAAATCTGTTTCCTGCAATTTGCCTTGATTTCAAATCCTCTTCTTTGCCTTCCCTCAATATATTTGTGGACGAGAGTTATCATTTATAACTCTGCAGGTTTGTGAATTGCAGTGCCCTGAACCTCCATTTTACAACTCGCTTTTTAGGGAGCTGGCCGCAAAAGCGCAGGATGGCTTCAGGCCCTGTTCTGGTTCCGGGGGGCAGGCTGAGCCTGTGGTTAATTCTTCTTCCTGATGGGAAAATAGAGTGACCTGTGCCTGTCCCAACACCAAGAGCTAGTCTCTCATTGGTTCCACGTCTTCCCGTTCATCCTCAGGACAAATTGCAACCTGTACGGAACAGGAGGTTAAAGGTGCTGATGCTCCAAGGAGGGAGATTGCTAGTAAAGTGGCTGGAATGGCGAACCCGGGCACAAGCAGATGAGAAATGAGGTGCGTTTTAGAAACCTTTCGCCATCACACAGTGTACCATCTTCTGGGTACCTCATGCATGTTTTCGATGTAGGAAGATGACCTTGAACCTGGAGATTTGGGACCCATGCGATGGGTACCACGCAGTATTACTTTAAAGGGTCTGCGTTTGCTCACCCAACCTCACCAAACCTCTCAGCCGCAAC
The DNA here is from genome assembly GCF_965194805.1 of Balaenoptera borealis. Taxonomy (NCBI): domain Eukaryota; kingdom Metazoa; phylum Chordata; class Mammalia; order Artiodactyla; family Balaenopteridae; genus Balaenoptera; species Balaenoptera borealis. The sequence continues at coordinate 35,046 of NW_028122486.1, read as the reverse complement.
AGTGTCCACCCTTATGTCTCATCCAGCTGTGGGTCTAGATATGGTCAATCCAGGTTGCATCACAGCCCCTGAACGCATTGCGTAAGAATTTCTCTCTCTTTCACTGTCTTTGTTTCATGGGTTTTTCAAAGTAATTTATTTTTATAATGGGGTTTAGCTGCTTTTCACTGCTGTGTTTATGCCGCTTTACACCCACTTGACACACTAACAGAGAGATATCAATACATAGGTTTTAAGATTATTACTACTCAGATATATTCTTGTGCGGTGAATAGGGCGTGTTGAGTCCAGTTCTCTGAGCAAGGAGTAGGTCTTGTCTATTACATATTGGGTTTATGGAACGGTATCTGAGCTAATTTGAAACCCTTGTTTTATGTATCACCCCACCTCACCTTTCCCGTTAAGCAGCCATAGTGTGTTTTCTGCATGTGTGACTCTGTTCTGTTTGGTAATTCAGTTCAAGTGTAACGGTTTTTACATTCCCTCTATCAGTGATACCTTATGAGAAGTGTCCTTTTCTGTGTGACTTATTTCACTTAGAGTCGTCGTACCTAAATCCACTCATCATGCTGCTACTAGCCTTATGACATTGATTTCACGGCTGAGTGATATTCCATTGTACATAAGGACCACAACTTCTTTATCCATTTTTCTCTTTCCTGCGATATTGAAGGTGGAATGAAGTGGAGGTCCTTGTCAACAGAGCAGCCCTAAACTTTGGGGTGCTTGTGTCTTGCTGATTTTTAATTTTCCCAATTTATAACCCCATGAGTGGAAGTGCCCTATGCTCTCTAAGCTTTGCTTTTTAGACGTTTCAGGACTCACCGTGCACTTCTCCAGAGTGGCTGTTGACAATTTACATCCCGCCCATCAGTGTAGCAAGGCTCCCATTTGTCCATGGCCTGTCCTGCATTTCTGGTTTTGACACTTTTTTCAGCATGGCCCTTTTGACCGATGGGAAGCGAGACATCTTTGTAGTGCTGATTTGCCTTTCCAGGTTGCTTGGTTGGCCAAAAACGGCGTATGCGTTTTTTCTTGAATATATTCAGGAAAAAACGCATACGCCCTTTTTGGCCAAGGGCATCATTGTCAACGTTTTGCCGCTTTTCATGTGCTTTAAAGGCGATTCGAATCTACCTCCTGAAATCTGTTTCCTGCAATTCTGCCTTGATTTCAAATCCTCTTCTTTGCCTTCCCTCAATATATTTGTGGATGAGAGTTATCATTTATAAGTCTGCAGGTTTGTGAATTGCAGTGCCCTGAACCTCCATTTTACAACTCGCTTTTTAGGGAGCTGGCCGCAAAAGCGCAGGATGGCTTCAGGCCCTGTTCTGGTTCTGGGGGGCAGGCTGAGCCTGTGGTTAATTCTTCTTCCTGATGGGAAAATAGAGTGACCTGTGCCTGTCCCAACACCAAGAGCTAGTCTTTCATTGGTTCCACGTCTTCCCGTTCATCCTCAGTACAAATTGCAACCTGTACGGAACAGGAGGTTAAAGGTGCTGATGCTCCAAGGAGGGAGATTGCTAGTAAAGTGGCTGGAATGGCGAACCCGGGCACAAGCAGATGAGAAATGAGGTGCGTTTTAGAAACCTTTCCCCATCACACGGTGTACCATCTTCTGGGTATCTCATGCATGTTTTCGATGTAGGAAGATGACCTTGAACCTGGAGATTTGGGACCCATGCGATGGGTACCACACAGTATTACTTTAAAGGGTCTGCGTTTGCTCACCCAACCTCACCAAACCTCTCAGACGCAACAGTGTCCACCCTTATGTCTCATCCAGCTGTGGGTCTAGATATGGTCAATCCAGGTTGCATCACAGCCCCTGAACGCATTGTGTAAGAATTTCTCTCTCTTTCACTGTCTTTGTTTCATGGGTTTTTCAAAGTAATTTATTTTTATAATGGGGTTTAGCTGCTTTTCACTGCTGTGTTTATGCCGCTTTTTACCCACTTGACCCACTAACAGAGAGATATCAATACGTAGGTTTTAAGATTATTACTAGTCAGATATATTATTGTGCGGTGAATAGGGCGTGTTGAGTCCAGTTCTCTGAGCAAGGAGTAGGTCTTGTCTATTACATATTGGGTTTATGGAACGGTATCTGAGCTAATTTGAAACCCTTGTTTTATGTATCACCCCACCTCACCTTTCCCGTTAAGCAGCCATAGTGTGTTTTCTGCATGTGTGACTCTGTTCTGTTTTGTAATTCAGTTCAAGTGTAACGGTTTTTACATTCCCTCTATAAGTGATACCTTATGAGAAGTGTCCTTTTCTGTGTGACTTATTTCACTTAGAGTCGTCGTACCTAAATCCACTCATCATGCTGCTACTAGCCTTATGACATTGATTTCACGGCTGAGTGATATTCCATTGTACATAAGGACCACAACTTCTTTATCCATTTTTCTCTTTCCTGCGATATTGAAGGTGGAATGAAGTGGAGGTCCTTGTCAACAGAGCAGCCCTAAACTTTGGGGTGCTTGTGTCTTGCTGATTTTTAATTTTCCCAATTTATACCCCCATGAGTGGAAGTGCCCTATGCTCTCTAAGCTTTGCTTTTTAGACGTTTCAGGACTCACCGTACACTTCTCCAGAGTGGCTGTTGACAATTTACATCCCGCCCATCAGTGTAGCAAGGCTCCCATTTCTCCATGGCCTGTCCTGCATTTCTGGTTTTGACACTCTTTTCAGCATGGCCCTTTTGACCGATGGGAAGCGAGACATCTTTGTAGCACTGATTTGCCTTTCCAGGTTGCTTGGTTGGCCAAAAAGGGCGTATGCGTTTTTTCCTGAATATATTCAGGAAAAAACGCATACGCCCTTTTTGGCCAAGGGCATCATTGTCAACGTTTTTCCGCTTTTCATGTGCTTTAAAGGCGATTCGAATCTACCTCCTGAAATCTGTTTCCTGCAATTCTGCCTTGATTTCAAATCCTCTTCTTTGCCTTCCCTCAATATATTTGTGGATGAGAGTTATCATTTATAACTCTGCAGGTTTGTGAATTGCAGTGCCCTGAACCTCCATTTTACAACTCGCTTTTTAGGGAGCTGGCCGCAAAAGCGCAGGATGGCTTCAGGCCCTGTTCTGGTTATGGGGGGCAGGCTGAGCCTGTGGTTAATTCTTCTTCCTGATGGGAAAATAGAGTGACCTGTGCCTGTCCCAACACCAAGAGCTAGTCTTTCATTGGTTCCACGTCTTCCCGTTCATCCTCAGTACAAATTGCAACCTGTACGGAACAGGAGGTTAAAGGTGCTGATGCTCCAAGGAGGGAGATTGCTAGTAAAGTGGCTGGAATGGCGAACCCGGGCACAAGCAGATGAGAAATGAGGTGCGTTTTAGAAACCTTTCCCCATCACACGGTGTACCATCTTCTGGGTATCTCATGCATGTTTTCGATGTAGGAAGATGACCTTGAACCTGGAGATTTGGGACCCATGCGATGGGTACCACACAGTATTACTTTAAAGGGTCTGCGTTTGCTCACCCAACCTCACCAAACCTCTCAGCCGCAACAGTGTCCACCCTTATGTCTCATCCAGCTGTGGGTCTAGATATGGTCAATCCAGGTTGCATCACAGCCCCTGAACGCATTGTGTAAGAATTTCTCTCTCTTTCACTGTCTTTGTTTCATGGGTTTTTCAAAGTAATTTATTTTTATAATGGGGTTTAGCTGCTTTTCACTGCTGTGTTTATGCCGCTTTTTACCCACTTGACCCACTAACAGAGAGATATCAATACGTAGGTTTTAAGATTATTACTAGTCAGATATATTATTGTGCGGTGAATAGGGCGTGTTGAGTCCAGTTCTCTGAGCAAGGAGTAGGTCTTGTCTATTACATATTGGGTTTATGGAACGGTATCTGAGCTAATTTGAAACCCTTGTTTTATGTATCACCCCACCTCACCTTTCCCGTTAAGCAGCCATAGTGTGTTTTCTGCATGTGTGACTCTGTTCTGTTTTGTAATTCAGTTCAAGTGTAACGGTTTTTACATTCCCTCTATAAGTGATACCTTATGAGAAGTGTCCTTTTCTGTGTGACTTATTTCACTTAGAGTCGTCGTACCTAAATCCACTCATCATGCTGCTACTAGCCTTATGACATTGATTTCACGGCTGAGTGATATTCCATTGTACATAAGGACCACAACTTCTTTATCCATTTTTCTCTTTCCTGCGATATTGAAGGTGGAATGAAGTGGAGGTCCTTGTCAACAGAGCAGCCCTAAACTTTGGGGTGCTTGTGTCTTGCTGATTTTTAATTTTCCCAATTTATACCCCCATGAGTGGAAGTGCCCTATGCTCTCTAAGCTTTGCTTTTTAGACGTTTCAGGACTCACCGTACACTTCTCCAGAGTGGCTGTTGACAATTTACATCCCGCCCATCAGTGTAGCAAGGCTCCCATTTCTCCATGGCCTGTCCTGCATTTCTGGTTTTGACACTCTTTTCAGCATGGCCCTTTTGACCGATGGGAAGCGAGACATCTTTGTAGCACTGATTTGCCTTTCCAGGTTGCTTGGTTGGCCAAAAAGGGCGTATGCGTTTTTTCCTGAATATATTCAGGAAAAAACGCATACGCCCTTTTTGGCCAAGGGCATCATTGTCAACGTTTTTCCGCTTTTCATGTGCTTTAAAGGCGATTCGAATCTACCTCCTGAAATCTGTTTCCTGCAATTCTGCCTTGATTTCAAATCCTCTTCTTTGCCTTCCCTCAATATATTTGTGGACGAGAGTTATCATTTATAACTCTGCAGGTTTGTGAATTGCAGTGCCCTGAACCTCCATTTTACAACTCGCTTTTTTGGGAGCTGGCCGCAAAAGCACAGGATGGCTTCAGGCGCTGTTCTGGTTCCGGGGGGCAGGCTGAGCCTGTGGTTAATTCTTCTTCCTGATGGGAAAATAGAGTGACCTGTGCCTGTCCCAACACCAAGAGCTAGTCTCTCATTGGTTCCACGTCTTCCCGTTCATCCTCAGGACAAATTGCAACCTGTACGGAACAGGAGGTTAAAGGTGCTGATGCTCCAAGGAGGGAGATTGCTAGTAAAGTGGCTGGAATGGCGAACCCGGGCACAAGCAGATGAGAAATGAGGTGCGTTTTAGAAACCTTTCGCCATCACACGGTGTACCATCTTCTGGGTATCTCATGCATGTTTTCGATGTAGGAAGATGCCCTTGAACCTGGAGATTTGGGACCCATGCGATGGGTACCACGCAGTATTACTTTAAAGGGTCTGCGTTTGCTCACCCAACCTCACCAAACCTCTCAGCCGCAACAGTGTCCACCCTTATGTCTCATCCAGCTGTGGGTCTAGATATGGTCAATCCAGGTTGCATCACAGCCCGTGAACGCATTGTGTAAGAATTTCTCTCTCTTTCACTGTCTTTGTTTCATGGGTTTTTCAAAGTAATTTATTTTTATAATGGGGTTTAGCTGCTTTTCACTGCTGTGTTTATGCCGCTTTACACCCACTTGACACACTAACAGAGTGATATCAATACATAGGTTTTAAGATTATTACTAGTCAGATATATTCTTGTGCGGTGAATAGGGCGTGTTGAGTCCAGTTCTCTGAGCAAGGAGTAGGTCTTGTCTATTACATATTGGTTTTATGGAACGGTATCTGAGCTAATTTGAAACCCTTGTTTTATGTACCACCCCACCTCACCTTTCCCGTTAAGCAGCCATAGTGTGTTTTCTGCATGTGTGACTCTGTTCTGTTTTGTAATTCAGTTCAAGTGTAACGGTTTTTACATTCCCTCTATCAGTGATACCTTATGAGAAGTGTCCTTTTCTGTGTGACTTATTTCACTTAGAATCGTCGTACCTAAATCCACTCATCATGCTGCTACTAGCCTTATGACATTGATTTCATGGCTGAGTGATATTCCATTGTACATAAGGACCACAACTTCTTTATCCATTTTTCTCTTTCCTGGGATATTGAAGGTGGAATGAAGTGGAGGTCCTTGTCAACAGAGCAGCCCTCAACTTTGGGGTGCTTGTGTCTTGCTGATTTTTAATTTTCCCAATTTATACCCCCATGAGTGGAAGTGCCCTATGCTCTCTAAGCTTTGCTTTTTAGACGTTTCAGGACTCACCGTACACTTCTCCAGAGTGGCTGTTGACAATTTACATCCCGCCCATCAGTGTAGCAAGGCTCCCATTTCTCCATGGCCTGTCCTGCATTTCTGGTTTTGACACTTTTTTCAGCATGGCCCTTTTGACCGATGGGAAGCGAGACATCTTTGTAGCGCTGATTTGCCTTTCCAGGTTGCTTGGTTGGCCAAAAAGGGCGTATGCGTTTTTTCCTGAATATATTCAGGAAAAAACGCATACGCCCTTTTTGGCCAAGGGCATCATTGTCAACGTTTTGCCGCTTTTCATGTGCTTTAAAGGCGATTCGAATCTACCTCCTGAAATCTGTTTCCTGTAATTCTGCCTTGATTTCAAATCCTCTTCTTTGCCTTCCCTCAATATATTTGTGGATGAGAGTTATCATTTATAACTCTGCAGGTTTGTGAATTGCAGTGCCCTGAACCTCCATTTTACAACTCGCTTTTTAGGGAGCTGGCCACAAAACCGCAGGATGGCTTCAGGCCCTGTTCTGGTTCCGGGGGGCAGGCTGAGCCTGTGGTTAATTCTTCTTCCTGATGGGAAAATAGAGTGACCTGTGCCTGTCCCAACACCAAGAGCTAGTCTTTCATTGGTTCCACGTCTTCCCGTTCATCCTCAGTACAAATTGCAACCTGTACGGAACAGGAGGTTAAAGGTGCTGATGCTCCAAGGAGGGAGATTGCTAGTAAAGTGGCTGGAATGGCGAACCCGGGCACAAGCAGATGAGAAATGAGGTGCGTTTTAGAAACCTTTCCCCATCACACGGTGTACCATCTTCTGGGTATCTCATGCATGTTTTCGATGTAGGAAGATGACCTTGAACCTGGAGATTTGGGACCCATGCGATGGGTACCACACAGCATTACTTTAAAGGGTCTGCGTTTGCTCACCCAACCTCACCAAACCTCTCAGCCGCAACAGTGTCCACCCTTATGTCTCATCCAGCTGTGGGTCTAGATATGGTCAATCCAGGTTGCATCACAGCCCCTGAACGCATTGTGTAAGAATTTCTCTCTCTTTCACTGTCTTTGTTTCATGGGTTTTTCAAAGTAATTTATTTTTATAATGGGGTTTAGCTGCTTTTCACTGCTGTGTTTATGCCGCTTTTTACCCACTTGACCCACTAACAGAGAGATATCAATACGTAGGTTTTAAGATTATTACTAGTCAGATATATTATTGTGCGGTGAATAGGGCGTGTTGAGTCCAGTTCTCTGAGCAAGGAGTAGGTCTTGTCTATTACATATTGGTTTTATGGAACGGTATCTGAGCTAATTTGAAACCCTTGTTTTATGTACCACCCCACCTCACCTTTCCCGTTAAGCAGCCATAGTGTGTTTTCTGCATGTGTGACTCTGTTCTGTTTTGTAATTCAGTTCAAGTGTAACGGTTTTTACATTCCCTCTATCAGTGATACCTTATGAGAAGTGTCCTTTTCTGTGTGACTTATTTCACTTAGAATCGTCGTACCTAAATCCACTCATCATGCTGCTACTAGCCTTATGACATTGATTTCATGGCTGAGTGATATTCCATTGTACATAAGGACCACAACTTCTTTATCCATTTTTCTCTTTCCTGGGATATTGAAGGTGGAATGAAGTGGAGGTCCTTGTCAACAGAGCAGCCCTCAACTTTGGGGTGCTTGTGTCTTGCTGATTTTTAATTTTCCCAATTTATACCCCCATGAGTGGAAGTGCCCTATGCTCTCTAAGCTTTGCTTTTTAGACGTTTCAGGACTCACCGTACACTTCTCCAGAGTGGCTGTTGACAATTTACATCCCGCCCATCAGTGTAGCAAGGCTCCCATTTCTCCATGGCCTGTCCTGCATTTCTGGTTTTGACACTTTTTTCAGCATGGCCCTTTTGACCGATGGGAAGCGAGACATCTTTGTAGCGCTGATTTGCCTTTCCAGGTTGCTTGGTTGGCCAAAAAGGGCGTATGCGTTTTTTCCTGAATATATTCAGGAAAAAACGCATACGCCCTTTTTGGCCAAGGGCATCATTGTCAACGTTTTGCCGCTTTTCATGTGCTTTAAAGGCGATTCGAATCTACCTCCTGAAATCTGTTTCCTGTAATTCTGCCTTGATTTCAAATCCTCTTCTTTGCCTTCCCTCAATATATTTGTGGATGAGAGTTATCATTTATAACTCTGCAGGTTTGTGAATTGCAGTGCCCTGAACCTCCATTTTACAACTCGCTTTTTAGGGAGCTGGCCACAAAACCGCAGGATGGCTTCAGGCCCTGTTCTGGTTCCGGGGGGCAGGCTGAGCCTGTGGTTAATTCTTCTTCCTGATGGGAAAATAGAGTGACCTGTGCCTGTCCCAACACCAAGAGCTAGTCTTTCATTGGTTCCACGTCTTCCCGTTCATCCTCAGTACAAATTGCAACCTGTACGGAACAGGAGGTTAAAGGTGCTGATGCTCCAAGGAGGGAGATTGCTAGTAAAGTGGCTGGAATGGCGAACCCGGGCACAAGCAGATGAGAAATGAGGTGCGTTTTAGAAACCTTTCCCCATCACACGGTGTACCATCTTCTGGGTATCTCATGCATGTTTTCGATGTAGGAAGATGCCCTTGAACCTGGAGATTTGGGACCCATGCGATGGGTACCACGCAGTAATACTTTAAAGGGTCTGCGTTTGCTCACCCAACCTCACCAAACCTCTCAGCCGCAACAGTGTCCACCCTTATGTCTCATCCAGCTGTGGGTCTAGATATGGTCAATCCAGGTTGCATCACAGCCCCTGAACGCATTGTGTAAGAATTTCTCTCTCTTTCACTGTCTTTGTTTCATGGGTTTTTCAAAGTAATTTATTTTTATAATGGGGTTTAGCTGCTTTTCACTGCTGTGTTTATGCCGCTTTACACCCACTTAACACACTAACAGAGAGATATCAATACATAGGTTTTAAGATTATTACTAGTCAGATATATTCTTGTGCGGTGAATAGGGCGTGTTGAGTCCAGTTCTCTGAGCAAGGAGTAGGTCTTGTCTATTACATATTGGGTTTATGGAACGGTATCTGAGCTAATTTGAAACCCTTGTTTTATGTATCACCCCACCTCACCTTTCCCGTTAAGCAGCCATAGTGTGTTTTCTGCATGTGTGACTCTGTTCTGTTTTGTAATTCAGTTCAAGTGTAACGGTTTTTACATTCCCTCTATCAGTGATACCTTATGAGAAGTGTCCTTTTCTGTGTGACTTATTTCACTTAGAGTCGTTGTACCTAAATCCACTCATCATGCTGCTACTAGCCTTATGACATTGCTTTCATGGCTGAGTGATATTCCATTGTACATAAGGACCACAACTTCTTTATCCATTTTTCTCTTTCCTGGGATATTGAAGGTGGAATGAAGTGGAGGTCCTTGTCAACAGAGCAGCCCTAAACTTTGGGGTGCTTGTGTCTTGCTGATTTTTCATTTTCCCAATTTATACCCCCATGAGTGGAAGTGCCCTATGCTCTCTAAGCTTTGCTTTTTAGACGTTTCAGGACTCACCGTACACTTCTCCAGAGTGGCTGTTGGCAATTTACATCCCGCCCATCAGTGTAGCAAGGCTCCCATTTCTCCATGGCCTGTCCTGCATTTCTGGTTTTGACACTTTTTTCAGCATGGCCCTTTTAACCGATGGGAAGCGAGACTTCTTTGTAGCGCTGATTTGCCTTTCCAGGTTGCTTGGTTGGCCAAAAAGGGCGTATGCGTTTTTTCCTGAATATATTCAGGAAAAAACGCATACGCCCTTTTTGGCCAAGGGCATCATTGTCAACGTTTTGCCGCTTTTCATGTGCTTTAAAGGCGATTCGAATCTACCTCCTGAAATCTGTTTCCTGCAATTCTGCCTTGATTTCAAATCCTCTTCTTTGCCTTCCCTCAATATATTTGTGGATGAGAGTTATCATTTATAACTCTGCAGGTTTGTGAATTGCAGTGCCCTGAACCTCCATTTTACAACTCGCTTTTTAGGGAGCTGGCCGCAAAAGCGCAGGATGGCTTCAGGCCCTGTTCTGGTTCCGGGGGGCAGGCTGAGCCTGTGGTTAATTCTTCTTCCTGATGGGAAAATAGAGTGACCTGTGCCTGTCCCAACACCAAGAGCTAGTCTTTCATTGGTTCCACGTCTTCCCGTTCATCCTCAGTACAAATTGCAACCTGTACGGAACAGGAGGTTAAAGGTGCTGATGCTCCAAGTAGGGAGATTGCTAGTAAAGCGGCTGGAATAGCGAACCCGGGCACAAGGAGATGAGAAATGAGGTGCGTTTTAGAAACCTTTCCACATCACACGGTGTACCATCTTCTGGGTTTCTCATGCATGTTTTCGATGTAGGAAGATGCCCTTGAACCTGGCGATTTGGGACCCATGCGATGGGTACCATGCAGTATTACTTTAAAGGGTGTGCGTTTGCTCACCCAACCTCACCAAACCTCTCAGCCCCAAGAGTGTCCACCCTTATGTCTCATCCAGCTGTGGGTCTAGATATGGTCAATCCAGGTTGCATCACAGCCCGTGAACGCATTGTGTAAGAATTTCTATCTCTTTCACTGTCTTTGTTTCATGGGTTTTTCAAAGTAATTTATTTTTATAATGGGGTTTAGCTGCTTTTCACTGCTGTGTTTATGCCGCTTTACACCCACTTGACACACTAACAGAGAGATATCAATACATAGGTTTTAAGATTATTACTAGTCAGTTATATTCTTGTGCGGTGAATAGGGCGTGTTGAGTCCAGTTCTCTGAGCAAGGAGTAGGTCTTGTCTATTACATATTGGGTTTATGGAACGGTATCTGAGCTAATTTGAAACCCTTGTTTTATGTATCACCCCACCTCACCTTTCCCGTTAAGCAGCCATAGTGTGTTTTCTGCATGTGTGACTCTGTTCTGTTTTGTAATTCAGTTCAAGTGTAACGGTTTTTACATTCCCTCTATCAGTGATACCTTATGAGAAGTGTCCTTTTCTGTGTGACTTATTTCACTTAGAGTCGTTGTACCTAAATCCACTCATCATGCTGCTACTAGCCTTATGACATTGCTTTCATGGCTGAGTGATATTCCATTGTACATAAGGACCACAACTTCTTTATCCATTTTTCTCTTTCCTGGGATATTGAAGGTGGAATGAAGTGGAGGTCCTTGTCAACAGAGCAGCCCTAAACTTTGGGGTGCTTGTGTCTTGCTGATTTTTCATTTTCCCAATTTATACCCCCATGAGTGGAAGTGCCCTATGCTCTCTAAGCTTTGCTTTTTAGACGTTTCAGGACTCACCGTACACTTCTCCAGAGTGGCTGTTGACAATTTACATCCCGCCCATCAGTGTAGCAAGGCTCCCATTTCTCCATGGCCTGTCCTGCATTTCTGGTTTTGACACTTTTTTCAGCATGGCCCTTTTAACCGATGGGAAGCGAGACTTCTTTGTAGCGCTGATTTGCCTTTCCAGGTTGCTTGGTTGGCCAAAAAGGGCGTATGCGTTTTTTCCTGAATATATTCAGGAAAAAACGCATACGCCCTTTTTGGCCAAGGGCATCATTGTCAACGTTTTGCCGCTTTTCATGTGCTTTAAAGGCGATTCGAATCTACCTCCTGAAATCTGTTTCCTGCAATTCTGCCTTGATTTCAAATCCTCTTCTTTGCCTTCCCTCAATATATTTGTGGATGAGAGTTATCATTTATAACTCTGCAGGTTTGTGAATTGCAGTGCCCTGAACCTCCATTTTACAACTCGCTTTTTAGGGAGCTGGCCGCAAAAGCGCAGGATGGCTTCAGGCCCTGTTCTGGTTCCGGGGGGCAGGCTGAGCCTGTGGTTAATTCTTCTTCCTGATGGGAAAATAGAGTGACCTGTGCCTGTCCCAACACCAAGAGCTAGTCTTTCATTGGTTCCACGTCTTCCCGTTCATCCTCAGTACAAATTGCAACCTGTACGGAACAGGAGGTTAAAGGTGCTGATGCTCCAAGGAGGGAGATTGCTAGTAAAGTGGCTGGAATGGCGAACCCGGGCACAAGCAGATGAGAAATGAGGTGCGTTTTAGAAACCTTTCCCCATCACACGGTGTACCATCTTCTGGGTATCTCATGCATGTTTTCGATGTAGGAAGATGCCCTTGAACCTGGAGATTTGGGACCCATGCGATGGGTACCACGCAGTATTACTTTAAAGGGTCTGCGTTTGCTCACCCAACCTCACCAAACCTCTCAGCCGCAACAGTGTCCACCCTTAGGTCTCATCCAGCTGTGGGTCTAGATATGGTCAATCCAGGTTGCATCACAGCCCCTGAACGCATTGTGTAAGAATTTCTCTCTCTTTCACTGTCTTTGTTTCATGGGTGTTTCAAAGTAATTTATTTTTATAATGGGGTTTAGCTGCTTTTCACTGCTGTGTTTATGCCGCTTTTTACCCACTTGACACACTAACAGAGAGATATCAATACATAGGTTTTAAGATTATTACTAGTCAGATATATTCTTGTGCGGTGAATAGGGCGTGTTGAGTCCAGTTCTCTGAGCAAGGAGTAGGTCTTGTCTATTACATATTGGGTTTATGGAACGGTATCTGAGCTAATTTGAAACCCTTGTTTTATGTATCACCCCACCTCACCTTTCCCGTTAAGCAGCCATAGTGTGTTTTCTGCATGTGTGACTCTGTTCTGTTTTGTAATTCAGTTCAAGTGTAACGGTTTTTACATTCCCTCTATCAGTGATACCTTATGAGAAGTGTCCTTTTCTGTGTGACTTATTTCACTTAGAGTCGTCGTACCTAAATCCACTCATCATGCTGCTACTAGCCTTACGACATTGATTTCACGGCTGAGTGATATTCCATTGTACATAAGGACCACAACTTCTTTATCCATTTTTCTCTTTCCTGGGATATTGAAGGTGGAATGAAGTGGAGGTCCTTGTCAACAGAGCAGCCCTAAACTTTGGGGTGCTTGTGTCTTGCTGATTTTTCATTTTCCCAATTTATACCCCCATGAGTGGAAGTGCCCTATGCTCTCTAAGCTTTGCTTTTTAGACGTTTCAGGACTCACCGTACACTTCTCCAGAGTGGCTGTTGACAATTTACATCCTGCCCATCAGTGTAGCAAGGCTCCCATTTCTCCATGGCCTGTCCTGCATTTCTGGTTTTGACACTTTTTTCAGCATGGCCCTTTTGACCGATGGGAAGCGAGACATCTTTGTAGCGCTGATTTGCCTTTCCAGGTTGCTTGGTTGGCCAAAAAGGGCGTATGCGTTTTTTCCTGAATATATTCAGGAAAAAACGCATACGCCCTTTTTGGCCAAGGGCATCATTGTCAACGTTTTGCCGCTTTTCATGTGCTTTAAAGGCGATTCGAATCTACCTCCTGAAATCTGTTTCCTGCAATTCTGCCTTGATTTCAAATCCTCTTCTTTGCCTTCCCTCAATATATTTGTGGATGAGAGTTATCATTTATAACTCTGCAGGTTTGTGAATTGCAGTGCCCTGAACCTCCATTTTACAACTCGCTTTTTAGGGAGCTGGCCGCAAAAGCGCAGGATGGCTTCAGGCCCTGTTCTGGTTCCGGGGGGCAGGCTGAGCCTGTGGTTAATTCTTCTTCCTGATGGGAAAATAGAGTGACCTGTGCCTGTCCCAACACCAAGAGCTAGTCTTTCATTGGTTCCACGTCTTCCCGTTCATCCTCAGTACAAATTGCAACCTGTACGGAACAGGAGGTTAAAGGTGCTGATGCTCCAAGGAGGGAGATTGCTAGTAAAGTGGCTGGAATGGCGAACCCGGGCACAAGCAGATGAGAAATGAGGTGCGTTTTAGAAACCTTTCCCCATCACACGGTGTACCATCTTCTGGGTATCTCATGCATGTTTTCGATGTAGGAAGATGCCCTTGAACCTGGAGATTTGGGACCCATGCGATGGGTACCACGCAGTATTACTTTAAAGGGTCTGCGTTTGCTCACCCAACCTCACCAAACCTCTCAGCCGCAACAGTGTCCACCCTTAGGTCTCATCCAGCTGTGGGTCTAGATATGGTCAATCCAGGTTGCATCACAGCCCCTGAACGCATTGTGTAAGAATTTCTCTCTCTTTCACTGTCTTTGTTTCATGGGTGTTTCAAAGTAATTTATTTTTATAATGGGGTTTAGCTGCTTTTCACTGCTGTGTTTATGCCGCTTTTTACCCACTTGACACACTAACAGAGAGATATCAATACATAGGTTTTAAGATTATTACTAGTCAGATATATTCTTGTGCGGTGAATAGGGCGTGTTGAGTCCAGTTCTCTGAGCAAGGAGTAGGTCTTGTCTATTACATATTGGGTTTATGGAACGGTATCTGAGCTAATTTGAAACCCTTGTTTTATGTATCACCCCACCTCACCTTTCCCGTTAAGCAGCCATAGTGTGTTTTCTGCATGTGTGACTCTGTTCTGTTTTGTAATTCAGTTCAAGTGTAACGGTTTTTACATTCCCTCTATCAGTGATACCTTATGAGAAGTGTCCTTTTCTGTGTGACTTATTTCACTTAGAGTCGTTGTACCTAAATCCACTCATCATGCTGCTACTAGCCTTATGACATTGCTTTCATGGCTGAGTGATATTCCATTGTACATAAGGACCACAACTTCTTTATCCATTTTTCTCTTTCCTGGGATATTGAAGGTGGAATGAAGTGGAGGTCCTTGTCAACAGAGCAGCCCTAAACTTTGGGGTGCTTGTGTCTTGCTGATTTTTCATTTTCCCAATTTATACCCCCATGAGTGGAAGTGCCCTATGCTCTCTAAGCTTTGCTTTTTAGACGTTTCAGGACTCACCGTACACTTCTCCAGAGTGGCTGTTGGCAATTTACATCCCGCCCATCAGTGTAGCAAGGCTCCCATTTCTCCATGGCCTGTCCTGCATTTCTGGTTTTGACACTTTTTTCAGCATGGCCCTTTTAACCGATGGGAAGCGAGACTTCTTTGTAGCGCTGATTTGCCTTTCCAGGTTGCTTGGTTGGCCAAAAAGGGCGTATGCGTTTTTTCCTGAATATATTCAGGAAAAAACGCATACGCCCTTTTTGGCCAAGGGCATCATTGTCAACGTTTTGCCGCTTTTCATGTGCTTTAAAGGCGATTCGAATCTACCTCCTGAAATCTGTTTCCTGCAATTCTGCCTTGATTTCAAATCCTCTTCTTTGCCTTCCCTCAATATATTTGTGGATGAGAGTTATCATTTATAACTCTGCAGGTTTGTGAATTGCAGTGCCCTGAACCTCCATTTTACAACTCGCTTTTTAGGGAGCTGGCCGCAAAAGCGCAGGATGGCTTCAGGCCCTGTTCTGGTTCCGGGGGGCAGGCTGAGCCTGTGGTTAATTCTTCTTCCTGATGGGAAAATAGAGTGACCTGTGCCTGTCCCAACACCAAGAGCTAGTCTTTCATTGGTTCCACGTCTTCCCGTTCATCCTCAGTACAAATTGCAACCTGTACGGAACAGGAGGTTAAAGGTGCTGATGCTCCAAGTAGGGAGATTGCTAGTAAAGCGGCTGGAATAGCGAACCCGGGCACAAGGAGATGAGAAATGAGGTGCGTTTTAGAAACCTTTCCACATCACACGGTGTACCATCTTCTGGGTTTCTCATGCATGTTTTCGATGTAGGAAGATGCCCTTGAACCTGGCGATTTGGGACCCATGCGATGGGTACCATGCAGTATTACTTTAAAGGGTGTGCGTTTGCTCACCCAACCTCACCAAACCTCTCAGCCCCAAGAGTGTCCACCCTTATGTCTCATCCAGCTGTGGGTCTAGATATGGTCAATCCAGGTTGCATCACAGCCCGTGAACGCATTGTGTAAGAATTTCTATCTCTTTCACTGTCTTTGTTTCATGGGTTTTTCAAAGTAATTTATTTTTATAATGGGGTTTAGCTGCTTTTCACTGCTGTGTTTATGCCGCTTTACACCCACTTGACACACTAACAGAGAGATATCAATACATAGGTTTTAAGATTATTACTAGTCAGTTATATTCTTGTGCGGTGAATAGGGCGTGTTGAGTCCAGTTCTCTGAGCAAGGAGTAGGTCTTGTCTATTACATATTGGGTTTATGGAACGGTATCTGAGCTAATTTGAAACCCTTGTTTTATGTATCACCCCACCTCACCTTTCCCGTTAAGCAGCCATAGTGTGTTTTCTGCATGTGTGACTCTGTTCTGTTTTGTAATTCAGTTCAAGTGTAACGGTTTTTACATTCCCTCTATCAGTGATACCTTATGAGAAGTGTCCTTTTCTGTGTGACTTATTTCACTTAGAGTCGTTGTACCTAAATCCACTCATCATGCTGCTACTAGCCTTATGACATTGCTTTCATGGCTGAGTGATATTCCATTGTACATAAGGACCACAACTTCTTTATCCATTTTTCTCTTTCCTGGGATATTGAAGGTGGAATGAAGTGGAGGTCCTTGTCAACAGAGCAGCCCTAAACTTTGGGGTGCTTGTGTCTTGCTGATTTTTCATTTTCCCAATTTATACCCCCATGAGTGGAAGTGCCCTATGATCTCTAAGCTTTGCTTTTTAGACGTTTCAGGACTCACCGTACACTTCTCCAGAGTGGCTGTTGACAATTTACATCCCGCCCATCAGTGTAGCAAGGCTCCCATTTCTCCATGGCCTGTCCTGCATTTCTGGTTTTGACACTTTTTTCAGCATGGCCCTTTTGACCGATGGGAAGCGAGACATCTTTGTAGCGCTGATTTGCCTTTCCAGGTTGCTTGGTTGGCCAAAAAGGGCGTATGCGTTTTTTCCTGAATATATTCAGGAAAAAACGCATACGCCCTTTTTGGCCAAGGGCATCATTGTCAACGTTTTGCCGCTTTTCATGTGCTTTAAAGGCGATTCGAATCTACCTCCTGAAATCTGTTTCCTGCAATTCTGCCTTGATTTCAAATCCTCTTCTTTGCCTTCCCTCAATATATTTGTGGATGAGAGTTATCATTTATAACTCTGCAGGTTTGTGAATTGCAGTGCCCTGAACCTCCATTTTACAACTCGCTTTTTAGGGAGCTGGCCGCAAAAGCGCAGGATGGCTTCAGGCCCTGTTCTGGTTCCGGGGGGCAGGCTGAGCCTGTGGTTAATTCTTCTTCCTGATGGGAAAATAGAGTGACCTGTGCCTGTCCCAACACCAAGAGCTAGTCTTTCATTGGTTCCACGTCTTCCCGTTCATCCTCAGTACAAATTGCAACCTGTACGGAACAGGAGGTTAAAGGTGCTGATGCTCCAAGGAGGGAGATTGCTAGTAAAGTGGCTGGAATGGCGAACCCGGGCACAAGCAGATGAGAAATGAGGTGCGTTTTAGAAACCTTTCCCCATCACACGGTGTACCATCTTCTGGGTATCTCATGCATGTTTTCGATGTAGGAAGATGCCCTTGAACCTGGAGATTTGGGACCCATGCGATGGGTACCACGCAGTATTACTTTAAAGGGTCTGCGTTTGCTCACCCAACCTCACCAAACCTCTCAGCCGCAACAGTGTCCACCCTTAGGTCTCATCCAGCTGTGGGTCTAGATATGGTCAATCCAGGTTGCATCACAGCCCCTGAACGCATTGTGTAAGAATTTCTCTCTCTTTCACTGTCTTTGTTTCATGGGTGTTTCAAAGTAATTTATTTTTATAATGGGGTTTAGCTGCTTTTCACTGCTGTGTTTATGCCGCTTTTTACCCACTTGACACACTAACAGAGAGATATCAATACATAGGTTTTAAGATTATTACTAGTCAGATATATTCTTGTGCGGTGAATAGGGCGTGTTGAGTCCAGTTCTCTGAGCAAGGAGTAGGTCTTGTCTATTACATATTGGGTTTATGGAACGGTATCTGAGCTAATTTGAAACCCTTGTTTTATGTATCACCCCACCTCACCTTTCCCGTTAAGCAGCCATAGTGTGTTTTCTGCATGTGTGACTCTGTTCTGTTTTGTAATTCAGTTCAAGTGTAACGGTTTTTACATTCCCTCTATCAGTGATACCTTATGAGAAGTGTCCTTTTCTGTGTGACTTATTTCACTTAGAGTCGTCGTACCTAAATCCACTCATCATGCTGCTACTAGCCTTACGACATTGATTTCACGGCTGAGTGATATTCCATTGTACATAAGGACCACAACTTCTTTATCCATTTTTCTCTTTCCTGGGATATTGAAGGTGGAATGAAGTGGAGGTCCTTGTCAACAGAGCAGCCCTAAACTTTGGGGTGCTTGTGTCTTGCTGATTTTTCATTTTCCCAATTTATACCCCCATGAGTGGAAGTGCCCTATGCTCTCTAAGCTTTGCTTTTTAGACGTTTCAGGACTCACCGTACACTTCTCCAGAGTGGCTGTTGACAATTTACATCCTGCCCATCAGTGTAGCAAGGCTCCCATTTCTCCATGGCCTGTCCTGCATTTCTGGTTTTGACACTTTTTTCAGCATGGCCCTTTTGACCGATGGGAAGCGAGACATCTTTGTAGCGCTGATTTGCCTTTCCAGGTTGCTTGGTTGGCCAAAAAGGGCGTATGCGTTTTTTCCTGAATATATTCAGGAAAAAACGCATACGCCCTTTTTGGCCAAGGGCATCATTGTCAACGTTTTGCCGCTTTTCATGTGCTTTAAAGGCGATTCGAATCTACCTCCTGAAATCTGTTTCCTGCAATTCTGCCTTGATTTCAAATCCTCTTCTTTGCCTTCCCTCAATATATTTGTGGATGAGAGTTATCATTTATAACTCTGCAGGTTTGTGAATTGCAGTGCCCTGAACCTCCATTTTACAACTCGCTTTTTAGGGAGCTGGCCGCAAAAGCGCAGGATGGCTTCAGGCCCTGTTCTGGTTCCGGGGGGCAGGCTGAGCCTGTGGTTAATTCTTCTTCCTGATGGGAAAATAGAGTGACCTGTGCCTGTCCCAACACCAAGAGCTAGTCTTTCATTGGTTCCACGTCTTCCCGTTCATCCTCAGTACAAATTGCAACCTGTACGGAACAGGAGGTTAAAGGTGCTGATGCTCCAAGGAGGGAGATTGCTAGTAAAGTGGCTGGAATGGCGAACCCGGGCACAAGCAGATGAGAAATGAGGTGCGTTTTAGAAACCTTTCCCCATCACACGGTGTACCATCTTCTGGGTATCTCATGCATGTTTTCGATGTAGGAAGATGCCCTTGAACCTGGAGATTTGGGACCCATGCGATGGGTACCACGCAGTATTACTTTAAAGGGTCTGCGTTTGCTCACCCAACCTCACCAAACCTCTCAGCCGCAACAGTGTCCACCCTTAGGTCTCATCCAGCTGTGGGTCTAGATATGGTCAATCCAGGTTGCATCACAGCCCCTGAACGCATTGTGTAAGAATTTCTCTCTCTTTCACTGTCTTTGTTTCATGGGTGTTTCAAAGTAATTTATTTTTATAATGGGGTTTAGCTGCTTTTCACTGCTGTGTTTATGCCGCTTTTTACCCACTTGACACACTAACAGAGAGATATCAATACATAGGTTTTAAGATTATTACTAGTCAGATATATTCTTGTGCGGTGAATAGGGCGTGTTGAGTCCAGTTCTCTGAGCAAGGAGTAGGTCTTGTCTATTACATATTGGGTTTATGGAACGGTATCTGAGCTAATTTGAAACCCTTGTTTTATGTATCACCCCACCTCACCTTTCCCGTTAAGCAGCCATAGTGTGTTTTCTGCATGTGTGACTCTGTTCTGTTTTGTAATTCAGTTCAAGTGTAACGGTTTTTACATTCCCTCTATCAGTGATACCTTATGAGAAGTGTCCTTTTCTGTGTGACTTATTTCACTTAGAGTCGTTGTACCTAAATCCACTCATCATGCTGCTACTAGCCTTATGACATTGCTTTCATGGCTGAGTGATATTCCATTGTACATAAGGACCACAACTTCTTTATCCATTTTTCTCTTTCCTGGGATATTGAAGGTGGAATGAAGTGGAGGTCCTTGTCAACAGAGCAGCCCTAAACTTTGGGGTGCTTGTGTCTTGCTGATTTTTCATTTTCCCAATTTATACCCCCATGAGTGGAAGTGCCCTATGCTCTCTAAGCTTTGCTTTTTAGACGTTTCAGGACTCACCGTACACTTCTCCAGAGTGGCTGTTGGCAATTTACATCCCGCCCATCAGTGTAGCAAGGCTCCCATTTCTCCATGGCCTGTCCTGCATTTCTGGTTTTGACACTTTTTTCAGCATGGCCCTTTTAACCGATGGGAAGCGAGACTTCTTTGTAGCGCTGATTTGCCTTTCCAGGTTGCTTGGTTGGCCAAAAAGGGCGTATGCGTTTTTTCCTGAATATATTCAGGAAAAAACGCATACGCCCTTTTTGGCCAAGGGCATCATTGTCAACGTTTTGCCGCTTTTCATGTGCTTTAAAGGCGATTCGAATCTACCTCCTGAAATCTGTTTCCTGCAATTCTGCCTTGATTTCAAATCCTCTTCTTTGCCTTCCCTCAATATATTTGTGGATGAGAGTTATCATTTATAAGTCTGCAGGTTTGTGAATTGCAGTGCCCTGAACCTCCATTTTACAACTCGCTTTTTAGGGAGCTGGCCGCAAAAGCGCAGGATGGCTTCAGGCCCTGTTCTGGTTCCGGGGGGCAGGCTGAGCCTGTGGTTAATTCTTCTTCCTGATGGGAAAATAGAGTGACCTGTGCCTGTCCCAACACCAAGAGCTAGTCTTTCATTGGTTCCACGTCTTCCCGTTCATCCTCAGTACAAATTGCAACCTGTACGGAACAGGAGGTTAAAGGTGCTGATGCTCCAAGTAGGGAGATTGCTAGTAAAGCGGCTGGAATAGCGAACCCGGGCACAAGGAGATGAGAAATGAGGTGCGTTTTAGAAACCTTTCCACATCACACGGTGTACCATCTTCTGGGTTTCTCATGCATGTTTTCGATGTAGGAAGATGCCCTTGAACCTGGCGATTTGGGACCCATGCGATGGGTACCATGCAGTATTACTTTAAAGGGTGTGCGTTTGCTCACCCAACCTCACCAAACCTCTCAGCCCCAAGAGTGTCCACCCTTATGTCTCATCCAGCTGTGGGTCTAGATATGGTCAATCCAGGTTGCATCACAGCCCGTGAACGCATTGTGTAAGAATTTCTATCTCTTTCACTGTCTTTGTTTCATGGGTTTTTCAAAGTAATTTATTTTTATAATGGGGTTTAGCTGCTTTTCACTGCTGTGTTTATGCCGCTTTACACCCACTTGACACACTAACAGAGAGATATCAATACATAGGTTTTAAGATTATTACTAGTCAGTTATATTCTTGTGCGGTGAATAGGGCGTGTTGAGTCCAGTTCTCTGAGCAAGGAGTAGGTCTTGTCTATTACATATTGGGTTTATGGAACGGTATCTGAGCTAATTTGAAACCCTTGTTTTATGTATCACCCCACCTCACCTTTCCCGTTAAGCAGCCATAGTGTGTTTTCTGCATGTGTGACTCTGTTCTGTTTTGTAATTCAGTTCAAGTGTAACGGTTTTTACATTCCCTCTATCAGTGATACCTTATGAGAAGTGTCCTTTTCTGTGTGACTTATTTCACTTAGAGTCGTTGTACCTAAATCCACTCATCATGCTGCTACTAGCCTTATGACATTGCTTTCATGGCTGAGTGATATTCCATTGTACATAAGGACCACAACTTCTTTATCCATTTTTCTCTTTCCTGGGATATTGAAGGTGGAATGAAGTGGAGGTCCTTGTCAACAGAGCAGCCCTAAACTTTGGGGTGCTTGTGTCTTGCTGATTTTTCATTTTCCCAATTTATACCCCCATGAGTGGAAGTGCCCTATGCTCTCTAAGCTTTGCTTTTTAGACGTTTCAGGACTCACCGTACACTTCTCCAGAGTGGCTGTTGACAATTTACATCCCGCCCATCAGTGTAGCAAGGCTCCCATTTCTCCATGGCCTGTCCTGCATTTCTGGTTTTGACACTTTTTTCAGCATGGCCCTTTTGACCGATGGGAAGCGAGACATCTTTGTAGCGCTGATTTGCCTTTCCAGGTTGCTTGGTTGGCCAAAAAGGGCGTATGCGTTTTTTCCTGAATATATTCAGGAAAAAACGCATACGCCCTTTTTGGCCAAGGGCATCATTGTCAACGTTTTGCCGCTTTTCATGTGCTTTAAAGGCGATTCGAATCTACCTCCTGAAATCTGTTTCCTGCAATTCTGCCTTGATTTCAAATCCTCTTCTTTGCCTTCCCTCAATATATTTGTGGATGAGAGTTATCATTTATAACTCTGCAGGTTTGTGAATTGCAGTGCCCTGAACCTCCATTTTACAACTCGCTTTTTAGGGAGCTGGCCGCAAAAGCGCAGGATGGCTTCAGGCCCTGTTCTGGTTCCGGGGGGCAGGCTGAGCCTGTGGTTAATTCTTCTTCCTGATGGGAAAATAGAGTGACCTGTGCCTGTCCCAACACCAAGAGCTAGTCTTTCATTGGTTCCACGTCTTCCCGTTCATCCTCAGTACAAATTGCAACCTGTACGGAACAGGAGGTTAAAGGTGCTGATGCTCCAAGGAGGGAGATTGCTAGTAAAGTGGCTGGAATGGCGAACCCGGGCACAAGCAGATGAGAAATGAGGTGCGTTTTAGAAACCTTTCCCCATCACACGGTGTACCATCTTCTGGGTATCTCATGCATGTTTTCGATGTAGGAAGATGCCCTTGAACCTGGAGATTTGGGACCCATGCGATGGGTACCACGCAGTATTACTTTAAAGGGTCTGCGTTTGCTCACCCAACCTCACCAAACCTCTCAGCCGCAACAGTGTCCACCCTTAGGTCTCATCCAGCTGTGGGTCTAGATATGGTCAATCCAGGTTGCATCACAGCCCCTGAACGCATTGTGTAAGAATTTCTCTCTCTTTCACTGTCTTTGTTTCATGGGTGTTTCAAAGTAATTTATTTTTATAATGGGGTTTAGCTGCTTTTCACTGCTGTGTTTATGCCGCTTTTTACCCACTTGACACACTAACAGAGAGATATCAATACATAGGTTTTAAGATTATTACTAGTCAGATATATTCTTGTGCGGTGAATAGGGCGTGTTGAGTCCAGTTCTCTGAGCAAGGAGTAGGTCTTGTCTATTACATATTGGGTTTATGGAACGGTATCTGAGCTAATTTGAAACCCTTGTTTTATGTATCACCCCACCTCACCTTTCCCGTTAAGCAGCCATAGTGTGTTTTCTGCATGTGTGACTCTGTTCTGTTTTGTAATTCAGTTCAAGTGTAACGGTTTTTACATTCCCTCTATCAGTGATACCTTATGAGAAGTGTCCTTTTCTGTGTGACTTATTTCACTTAGAGTCGTTGTACCTAAATCCACTCATCATGCTGCTACTAGCCTTATGACATTGCTTTCATGGCTGAGTGATATTCCATTGTACATAAGGACCACAACTTCTTTATCCATTTTTCTCTTTCCTGGGATATTGAAGGTGGAATGAAGTGGAGGTCCTTGTCAACAGAGCAGCCCTAAACTTTGGGGTGCTTGTGTCTTGCTGATTTTTCATTTTCCCAATTTATACCCCCATGAGTGGAAGTGCCCTATGCTCTCTAAGCTTTGCTTTTTAGACGTTTCAGGACTCACCGTACACTTCTCCAGAGTGGCTGTTGGCAATTTACATCCCGCCCATCAGTGTAGCAAGGCTCCCATTTCTCCATGGCCTGTCCTGCATTTCTGGTTTTGACACTTTTTTCAGCATGGCCCTTTTAACCGATGGGAAGCGAGACTTCTTTGTAGCGCTGATTTGCCTTTCCAGGTTGCTTGGTTGGCCAAAAAGGGCGTATGCGTTTTTTCCTGAATATATTCAGGAAAAAACGCATACGCCCTTTTTGGCCAAGGGCATCATTGTCAACGTTTTGCCGCTTTTCATGTGCTTTAAAGGCGATTCGAATCTACCTCCTGAAATCTGTTTCCTGCAATTCTGCCTTGATTTCAAATCCTCTTCTTTGCCTTCCCTCAATATATTTGTGGATGAGAGTTATCATTTATAACTCTGCAGGTTTGTGAATTGCAGTGCCCTGAACCTCCATTTTACAACTCGCTTTTTAGGGAGCTGGCCGCAAAAGCGCAGGATGGCTTCAGGCCCTGTTCTGGTTCCGGGGGGCAGGCTGAGCCTGTGGTTAATTCTTCTTCCTGATGGGAAAATAGAGTGACCTGTGCCTGTCCCAACACCAAGAGCTAGTCTTTCATTGGTTCCACGTCTTCCCGTTCATCCTCAGTACAAATTGCAACCTGTACGGAACAGGAGGTTAAAGGTGCTGATGCTCCAAGTAGGGAGATTGCTAGTAAAGCGGCTGGAATAGCGAACCCGGGCACAAGGAGATGAGAAATGAGGTGCGTTTTAGAAACCTTTCCACATCACACGGTGTACCATCTTCTGGGTTTCTCATGCATGTTTTCGATGTAGGAAGATGCCCTTGAACCTGGCGATTTGGGACCCATGCGATGGGTACCATGCAGTATTACTTTAAAGGGTGTGCGTTTGCTCACCCAACCTCACCAAACCTCTCAGCCCCAAGAGTGTCCACCCTTATGTCTCATCCAGCTGTGGGTCTAGATATGGTCAATCCAGGTTGCATCACAGCCCGTGAACGCATTGTGTAAGAATTTCTATCTCTTTCACTGTCTTTGTTTCATGGGTTTTTCAAAGTAATTTATTTTTATAATGGGGTTTAGCTGCTTTTCACTGCTGTGTTTATGCCGCTTTACACCCACTTGACACACTAACAGAGAGATATCAATACATAGGTTTTAAGATTATTACTAGTCAGTTATATTCTTGTGCGGTGAATAGGGCGTGTTGAGTCCAGTTCTCTGAGCAAGGAGTAGGTCTTGTCTATTACATATTGGGTTTATGGAACGGTATCTGAGCTAATTTGAAACCCTTGTTTTATGTATCACCCCACCTCACCTTTCCCGTTAAGCAGCCATAGTGTGTTTTCTGCATGTGTGACTCTGTTCTGTTTTGTAATTCAGTTCAAGTGTAACGGTTTTTACATTCCCTCTATCAGTGATACCTTATGAGAAGTGTCCTTTTCTGTGTGACTTATTTCACTTAGAGTCGTTGTACCTAAATCCACTCATCATGCTGCTACTAGCCTTATGACATTGCTTTCATGGCTGAGTGATATTCCTTTGTACATAAGGACCACAACTTCTTTATCCATTTTTCTCTTTCCTGGGATATTGAAGGTGGAATGAAGTGGAGGTCCTTGTCAACAGAGCAGCCCTAAACTTTGGGGTGCTTGTGTCTTGCTGATTTTTCATTTTCCCAATTTATACCCCCATGAGTGGAAGTGCCCTATGCTCTCTAAGCTTTGCTTTTTAGACGTTTCAGGACTCACCGTACACTTCTCCAGAGTGGCTGTTGACAATTTACATCCCGCCCATCAGTGTAGCAAGGCTCCCATTTCTCCATGGCCTGTCCTGCATTTCTGGTTTTGACACTTTTTTCAGCATGGCCCTTTTAACCGATGGGAAGCGAGACTTCTTTGTAGCGCTGATTTGCCTTTCCAGGTTGCTTGGTTGGCCAAAAAGGGCGTATGCGTTTTTTCCTGAATATATTCAGGAAAAAACGCATACGCCCTTTTTGGCCAAGGGCATCATTGTCAACGTTTTGCCGCTTTTCATGTGCTTTAAAGGCGATTCGAATCTACCTCCTGAAATCTGTTTCCTGCAATTCTGCCTTGATTTCAAATCCTCTTCTTTGCCTTCCCTCAATATATTTGTGGATGAGAGTTATCATTTATAACTCTGCAGGTTTGTGAATTGCAGTGCCCTGAACCTCCATTTTACAACTCGCTTTTTAGGGAGCTGGCCGCAAAAGCGCAGGATGGCTTCAGGCCCTGTTCTGGTTCCGGGGGGCAGGCTGAGCCTGTGGTTAATTCTTCTTCCTGATGGGAAAATAGAGTGACCTGTGCCTGTCCCAACACCAAGAGCTAGTCTTTCATTGGTTCCACGTCTTCCCGTTCATCCTCAGTACAAATTGCAACCTGTACGGAACAGGAGGTTAAAGGTGCTGATGCTCCAAGGAGGGAGATTGCTAGTAAAGTGGCTGGAATGGCGAACCCGGGCACAAGCAGATGAGAAATGAGGTGCGTTTTAGAAACCTTTCCCCATCACACGGTGTACCATCTTCTGGGTATCTCATGCATGTTTTCGATGTAGGAAGATGCCCTTGAACCTGGAGATTTGGGACCCATGCGATGGGTACCACGCAGTATTACTTTAAAGGGTCTGCGTTTGCTCACCCAACCTCACCAAACCTCTCAGCCGCAACAGTGTCCACCCTTAGGTCTCATCCAGCTGTGGGTCTAGATATGGTCAATCCAGGTTGCATCACAGCCCCTGAACGCATTGTGTAAGAATTTCTCTCTCTTTCACTGTCTTTGTTTCATGGGTGTTTCAAAGTAATTATTTTTATAATGGGGTTTAGCTGCTTTTCACTGCTGTGTTTATGCCGCTTTTTACCCACTTGACACACTAACAGAGAGATATCAATACATAGGTTTTAAGATTATTACTAGTCAGATATATTCTTGTGCGGTGAATAGGGCGTGTTGAGTCCAGTTCTCTGAGCAAGGAGTAGGTCTTGTCTATTACATATTGGGTTTATGGAACGGTATCTGAGCTAATTTGAAACCCTTGTTTTATGTATCACCCCACCTCACCTTTCCCGTTAAGCAGCCATTGTGTGTTTTCTGCATGTGTGACTCTGTTCTGTTTTGTAATTCAGTTCAAGTGTAACGGTTTTTACATTCCCTCTATCAGTGATACCTTATGAGAAGTGTCCTTTTCTGTGTGACTTATTTCACTTAGAGTCGTCGTACCTAAATCCACTCATCATGCTGCTACTAGCCTTATGACATTGATTTCACGGCTGAGTGATATTCCATTGTACATAAGGACCACAACTTCTTTATCCATTTTTCTCTTTCCTGGGATATTGAAGGTGGAATGAAGTGGAGGTCCTTGTCAACAGAGCAGCCCTAAACTTTGGGGTGCTTGTGTCTTGCTGATTTTTCATTTTCCCAATTTATACCCCCATGAGTGGAAGTGCCCTATGATCTCTAAGCTTTGCTTTTTAGACGTTTCAGGACTCACCGTACACTTCTCCAGAGTGGCTGTTGACAATTTACATCCCGCCCATCAGTGTAGCAAGGCTCCCATTTCTCCATGGCCTGTCCTGCATTTCTGGTTTTGACACTTTTTTCAGCATGGCCCTTTTGACCGATGGGAAGCGAGACATCTTTGTAGCGCTGATTTGCCTTTCCAGGTTGCTTGGTTGGCCAAAAAGGGCGTATGCGTTTTTTCCTGAATATATTCAGGAAAAAACGCATACGCCCTTTTTGGCCAAGGGCATCATTGTCAACGTTTTGCCGCTTTTCATGTGCTTTAAAGGCGATTCGAATCTACCTCCTGAAATCTGTTTCCTGCAATTCTGCCTTGATTTCAAATCCTCTTCTTTGCCTTCCCTCAATATATTTGTGGATGAGAGTTATCATTTATAACTCTGCAGGTTTGTGAATTGCAGTGCCCTGAACCTCCATTTTACAACTCGCTTTTTAGGGAGCTGGCCGCAAAAGCGCAGGATGGCTTCAGGCCCTGTTCTGGTTCCGGGGGGCAGGCTGAGCCTGTGGTTAATTCTTCTTCCTGATGGGAAAATAGAGTGACCTGTGCCTGTCCCAACACCAAGAGCTAGTCTTTCATTGGTTCCACGTCTTCCCGTTCATCCTCAGTACAAATTGCAACCTGTACGGAACAGGAGGTTAAAGGTGCTGATGCTCCAAGGAGGGAGATTGCTAGTAAAGTGGCTGGAATGGCGAACCCGGGCACAAGCAGATGAGAAATGAGGTGCGTTTTAGAAACCTTTCCCCATCACACGGTGTACCATCTTCTGGGTATCTCATGCATGTTTTCGATGTAGGAAGATGCCCTTGAACCTGGAGATTTGGGACCCATGCGATGGGTACCACGCAGTATTACTTTAAAGGGTCTGCGTTTGCTCACCCAACCTCACCAAACCTCTCAGCCGCAACAGTGTCCACCCTTAGGTCTCATCCAGCTGTGGGTCTAGATATGGTCAATCCAGGTTGCATCACAGCCCCTGAACGCATTGTGTAAGAATTTCTCTCTCTTTCACTGTCTTTGTTTCATGGGTGTTTCAAAGTAATTTATTTTTATAATGGGGTTTAGCTGCTTTTCACTGCTGTGTTTATGCCGCTTTTTACCCACTTGACACACTAACAGAGAGATATCAATACATAGGTTTTAAGATTATTAC
This sequence comes from Balaenoptera borealis, assembly GCF_965194805.1. Taxonomy (NCBI): domain Eukaryota; kingdom Metazoa; phylum Chordata; class Mammalia; order Artiodactyla; family Balaenopteridae; genus Balaenoptera; species Balaenoptera borealis. The sequence continues at coordinate 6,642 of NW_028122486.1, read as the reverse complement.
TAGTCAGATATATTCTTGTGCGGTGAATAGGGCGTGTTGAGTCCAGTTCTCTGAGCAAGGAGTAGGTCTTGTCTATTACATATTGGGTTTATGGAACGGTATCTGAGCTAATTTGAAACCCTTGTTTTATGTATCACCCCACCTCACCTTTCCCGTTAAGCAGCCATAGTGTGTTTTCTGCATGTGTGACTCTGTTCTGTTTTGTAATTCAGTTCAAGTGTAACGGTTTTTACATTCCCTCTATCAGTGATACCTTATGAGAAGTGTCCTTTTCTGTGTGACTTATTTCACTTAGAGTCGTCGTACCTAAATCCACTCATCATGCTGCTACTAGCCTTACGACATTGATTTCACGGCTGAGTGATATTCCATTGTACATAAGGACCACAACTTCTTTATCCATTTTTCTCTTTCCTGGGATATTGAAGGTGGAATGAAGTGGAGGTCCTTGTCAACAGAGCAGCCCTAAACTTTGGGGTGCTTGTGTCTTGCTGATTTTTCATTTTCCCAATTTATACCCCCATGAGTGGAAGTGCCCTATGCTCTCTAAGCTTTGCTTTTTAGACGTTTCAGGACTCACCGTACACTTCTCCAGAGTGGCTGTTGACAATTTACATCCTGCCCATCAGTGTAGCAAGGCTCCCATTTCTCCATGGCCTGTCCTGCATTTCTGGTTTTGACACTTTTTTCAGCATGGCCCTTTTGACCGATGGGAAGCGAGACATCTTTGTAGCGCTGATTTGCCTTTCCAGGTTGCTTGGTTGGCCAAAAAGGGCGTATGCGTTTTTTCCTGAATATATTCAGGAAAAAACGCATATGCCCTTTTTGGCCAAGGGCATCATTGTCAACGTTTTGCCGCTTTTCATGTGCTTTAAAGGCGATTCGAATCTACCTCCTGAAATCTGTTTCCTGCAATTCTGCCTTGATTTCAAATCCTCTTCTTTGCCTTCCCTCAATATATTTGTGGATGAGAGTTATCATTTATAACTCTGCAGGTTTGTGAATTGCAGTGCCCTGAACCTCCATTTTACAACTCGCTTTTTAGGGAGCTGGCCGCAAAAGCGCAGGATGGCTTCAGGCCCTGTTCTGGTTCCGGGGGGCAGGCTGAGCCTGTGGTTAATTCTTCTTCCTGATGGGAAAATAGAGTGACCTGTGCCTGTCCCAACACCAAGAGCTAGTCTTTCATTGGTTCCACGTCTTCCCGTTCATCCTCAGTACAAATTGCAACCTGTACGGAACAGGAGGTTAAAGGTGCTGATGCTCCAAGGAGGGAGATTGCTAGTAAAGTGGCTGGAATGGCGAACCCGGGCACAAGCAGATGAGAAATGAGGTGCGTTTTAGAAACCTTTCCCCATCACACGGTGTACCATCTTCTGGGTATCTCATGCATGTTTTCGATGTAGGAAGATGCCCTTGAACCTGGAGATTTGGGACCCATGCGATGGGTACCACGCAGTATTACTTTAAAGGGTCTGCGTTTGCTCACCCAACCTCACCAAACCTCTCAGCCGCAACAGTGTCCACCCTTAGGTCTCATCCAGCTGTGGGTCTAGATATGGTCAATCCAGGTTGCATCACAGCCCCTGAACGCATTGTGTAAGAATTTCTCTCTCTTTCACTGTCTTTGTTTCATGGGTGTTTCAAAGTAATTTATTTTTATAATGGGGTTTAGCTGCTTTTCACTGCTGTGTTTATGCCGCTTTTTACCCACTTGACACACTAACAGAGAGATATCAATACATAGGTTTTAAGATTATTACTAGTCAGATATATTCTTGTGCGGTGAATAGGGCGTGTTGAGTCCAGTTCTCTGAGCAAGGAGTAGGTCTTGTCTATTACATATTGGGTTTATGGAACGGTATCTGAGCTAATTTGAAACCCTTGTTTTATGTATCACCCCACCTCACCTTTCCCGTTAAGCAGCCATTGTGTGTTTTCTGCATGTGTGACTCTGTTCTGTTTTGTAATTCAGTTCAAGTGTAACGGTTTTTACATTCCCTCTATCAGTGATACCTTATGAGAAGTGTCCTTTTCTGTGTGACTTATTTCACTTAGAGTCGTCGTACCTAAATCCACTCATCATGCTGCTACTAGCCTTATGACATTGATTTCACGGCTGAGTGATATTCCATTGTACATAAGGACCACAACTTCTTTATCCATTTTTCTCTTTCCTGGGATATTGAAGGTGGAATGAAGTGGAGGTCCTTGTCAACAGAGCAGCCCTAAACTTTGGGGTGCTTGTGTCTTGCTGATTTTTCATTTTCCCAATTTATACCCCCATGAATGGAAGTGCCCTATGCTCTCTAAGCTTTGCTTTTTAGACGTTTCAGGACTCACCGTACACTTCTCCAGAGTGGCTGTTGACAATTTACATCCCGCCCATCAGTGTAGCAAGGCTCCCATTTCTCCATGGCCTGTCCTGCATTTCTGGTTTTGACACTTTTTTCAGCATGGCCCTTTTGACCGATGGGAAGCGAGACATCTTTGTAGCGCTGATTTGCCTTTCCAGGTTGCTTGGTTGGCCAAAAAGGGCGTATGCGTTTTTTCCTGAATATATTCAGGAAAAAACGCATACGCCCTTTTTGGCCAAGGGCATCATTGTCAACGTTTTGCCGCTTTTCATGTGCTTTAAAGGCGATTCGAATCTACCTCCTGAAATCTGTTTCCTGCAATTCTGCCTTGATTTCAAATCCTCTTCTTTGCCTTCCCTCAATATATTTGTGGATGAGAGTTATCATTTATAACTCTGCAGGTTTGTGAATTGCAGTGCCCTGAACCTCCATTTTACAACTCGCTTTTTAGGGAGCTGGCCGCAAAAGCGCAGGATGGCTTCAGGCCCTGTTCTGGTTCCGGGGGGCAGGCTGAGCCTGTGGTTAATTCTTCTTCCTGATGGGAAAATAGAGTGACCTGTGCCTGTCCCAACACCAAGAGCTAGTCTTTCATTGGTTCCACGTCTTCCCGTTCATCCTCAGTACAAATTGCAACCTGTACGGAACAGGAGGTTAAAGGTGCTGATGCTCCAAGGAGGGAGATTGCTAGTAAAGTGGCTGGAATGGCGAACCCGGGCACAAGCAGATGAGAAATGAGGTGCGTTTTAGAAACCTTTCCCCATCACACGGTGTACCATCTTCTGGGTACCTCATGCATGTTTTCGATGTAGGAAGATGCCCTTGAACCTGGAGATTTGGGACCCATGCGATGGGTACCACGCAGTATTACTTTAAAGGGTCTGCGTTTGCTCACCCAACCTCACCAAACCTCTCAGCCGCAACAGTGTCCACCCTTATGTCTCATCCAGCTGTGGGTCTAGATATGGTCAATCCAGGTTGCATCACAGCACCTGAACGCATTGTGTAAGAATTTCTCTCTCTTTCACTGTCTTTGTTTCATGGGTGTTTCAAAGTAATATATTTTTATAATGGGGTTTAGCTGCTTTTCACTGCTGTGTTTATGCCGCTTTTTACCCACTTGACACACTAACAGAGAGATATCAATACATAGGTTTTAAGATTATTACTAGTCAGATATATTCTTGTGCGGTGAATAGGGCGTGTTGAGTCCAGTTCTCTGAGCAAGGAGTAGGTCTTGTCTATTACATATTGGGTTTATGGAACGGTATCTGAGCTAATTTGAAACCCTTGTTTTATGTATCACCCCACCTCACCTTTCCCGTTAAGCAGCCATTGTGTGTTTTCTGCATGTGTGACTCTGTTCTGTTTTGTAATTCAGTTCAAGTGTAACGGTTTTTACATTCCCTCTATCAGTGATACCTTATGAGAAGTGTCCTTTTCTGTGTGACTTATTTCACTTAGAGTCGTCGTACCTAAATCCACTCATCATGCTGCTACTAGCCTTATGACATTGATTTCACGGCTGAGTGATATTCCATTGTACATAAGGACCACAACTTCTTTATCCATTTTTCTCTTTCCTGGGATATTGAAGGTGGAATGAAGTGGAGGTCCTTGTCAACAGAGCAGCCCTAAACTTTGGGGTGCTTGTGTCTTGCTGATTTTTCATTTTCCCAATTTATACCCCCATGAGTGGAAGTGCCCTATGCTCTCTAAGCTTTGCTTTTTAGACGTTTCAGGACTCACCGTACACTTCTCCAGAGTGGCTGTTGACAATTTACATCCCGCCCATCAGTGTAGCAAGGCTCCCATTTCTCCATGGCCTGTCCTGCATTTCTGGTTTTGACACTTTTTTCAGCATGGCCCTTTTGACCGATGGGAAGCGAGACATCTTTGTAGCGCTGATTTGCCTTTCCAGGTTGCTTGGTTGGCCAAAAAGGGCGTATGCGTTTTTTCCTGAATATATTCAGGAAAAAACGCATACGCCCTTTTTGGCCAAGGGCATCATTGTCAACGTTTTGCCGCTTTTCATGTGCTTTAAAGGCGATTCGAATCTACCTCCTGAAATCTGTTTCCTGCAATTCTGCCTTGATTTCAAATCCTCTTCTTTGCCTTCCCTCAATATATTTGTGGATGAGAGTTATCATTTATAACTCTGCAGGTTTGTGAATTGCAGTGCCCTGAACCTCCATTTTACAACTCGCTTTTTAGGGAGCTGGCCGCAAAAGCGCAGGATGGCTTCAGGCCCTGTTCTGGTTCCGGGGGGCAGGCTGAGCCTGTGGTTAATTCTTCTTCCTGATGGGAAAATAGAGTGACCTGTGCCTGTCCCAACACCAAGAGCTAGTCTTTCATTGGTTCCACGTCTTCCCGTTCATCCTCAGTACAAATTGCAACCTGTACGGAACAGGAGGTTAAAGGTGCTGATGCTCCAAGGAGGGAGATTGCTAGTAAAGTGGCTGGAATGGCGAACCCGGGCACAAGCAGATGAGAAATGAGGTGCGTTTTAGAAACCTTTCCCCATCACACGGTGTACCATCTTCTGGGTATCTCATGCATGTTTTCGATGTAGGAAGATGCCCTTGAACCTGGAGATTTGGGACCCATGCGATGGGTACCACGCAGTATTACTTTAAAGGGTCTGCGTTTGCTCACCCAACCTCACCAAACCTCTCAGCCGCAACAGTGTCCACCCTTATGTCTCATCCAGCTGTGGGTCTAGATATGGTCAATCCAGGTTGCATCACAGCCCCTGAACGCATTGTGTAAGAATTTCTCTCTCTTTCACTGTCTTTGTTTCATGGGTGTTTCAAAGTAATTTATTTTTATAATGGGGTTTAGCTGCTTTTCACTGCTGTGTTTATGCCGCTTTTTACCCACTTGACACACTAACAGAGAGATATCAATACATAGGTTTTAAGATTATTACTAGTCAGATATATTCTTGTGCGGTGAATAGGGCGTGTTGAGTCCAGTTCTCTGAGCAAGGAGTAGGTCTTGTCTATTACATATTGGGTTTATGGAACGGTATCTGAGCTAATTTGAAACCCTTGTTTTATGTATCACCCCACCTCACCTTTCCCGTTAAGCAGCCATAGTGTGTTTTCTGCATGTGTGACTCTGTTCTGTTTGGTAATTCAGTTCAAGTGTAACGGTTTTTACATTCCCTCTATCAGTGATACCTTATGAGAAGTGTCCTTTTCTGTGTGACTTATTTCACTTAGAGTCGTCGTACCTAAATCCACTCATCATGCTGCTACTAGCCTTATGACATTGATTTCACGGCTGAGTGATATTCCATTGTACATAAGGACCACAACTTCTTTATCCATTTTTCTCTTTCCTGCGATATTGAAGGTGGAATGAAGTGGAGGTCCTTGTCAACAGAGCAGTCCTAAACTTTGGGGTGCTTGTGTCTTGCTGATTTTTAATTTTCCCAATTTATAACCCCATGAGTGGAAGTGCCCTATGCTCTCTAAGCTTTGCTTTTTAGACGTTTCAGGACTCACCGTGCACTTCTCCAGAGTGGCTGTTGACAATTTACATCCCGCCCATCAGTGTAGCAAGGCTCCCATTTCTCCATGGCCTGTCCTGCATTTCTGGTTTTGACACTTTTTTCAGCATGGCCCTTTTGACCGATGGGAAGCGAGACATCTTTGTAGTGCTGATTTGCCTTTCCAGGTTGCTTGGTTGGCCAAAAACGGCGTATGCGTTTTTTCTTGAATATATTCAGGAAAAAACGCATACGCCCTTTTTGGCCAAGGGCATCATTGTCAACGTTTTGCCGCTTTTCATGTGCTTTAAAGGCGATTCGAATCTACCTCCTGAAATCTGTTTCCTGCAATTCTGCCTTGATTTCAAATCCTCTTCTTTGCCTTCCCTCAATATATTTGTGGATGAGAGTTATCATTTATAACTCTGCAGGTTTGTGAATTGCAGTGCCCTGAACCTCCATTTTACAACTCGCTTTTTAGGGAGCTGGCCGCAAAAGCGCAGGATGGCTTCAGGCCCTGTTCTGGTTCCGGGGGGCAGGCTGAGCCTGTGGTTAATTCTTCTTCCTGATGGGAAAATAGAGTGACCTGTGCCTGTCCCAACACCAAGAGCTAGTCTTTCATTGGTTCCACGTCTTCCCGTTCATCCTCAGTACAAATTGCAACCTGTACGGAACAGGAGGTTAAAGGTGCTGATGCTCCAAGGAGGGAGATTGCTAGTAAAGTGGCTGGAATGGCGAACCCGGGCACAAGCAGATGAGAAATGAGGTGCGTTTTAGAAACCTTTCCCCATCACACGG